>NC_088239.1:1208688-1281188 GCF_036934945.1 Oncorhynchus masou masou | reverse complement strand
GTGTCGTCCGGGTTTGGCTGGATGGGTAGGACGTCATTGTAAATAAGAATTTGTTCTTTAACTGACTTGCCTAGTTAAATATAAAGGTTAAATAAAATGAAAGGCATCGACCCTTCTGCTTGTAGCTGTGTTTGTAATCTTATTCTGTTGCTCAACAGGACAGAATGTTCAGTTCCACTTCAGATGAGAGACTAAAAGAAGTACTGTATATAACAACAATACATTTGGGTTTTAGAAACTCCTACTTGTCTTTTAGCTAATAGCAAGTTCATTAACTGCTAGACAATAATCAAATTCAAACTGAAAACAATGAAGAGATACCCATTTAAGCCAAAATATGGTCTTGATTTGCTGACATCCCTACAACTCTAAAATAAGCAAAACACAATCACAAGCTAAAAGTTAACACCCTTAGTTCCCTTAGTTCCAACCCTATCCAGCCTTTAAGATCCTGTAAATAATGAATGAACGCAGCGACGACATGTATAACCATCGTCCCCCTGTCCCCTACCATCCTCCCTCCACTCCTAGAGGCAGAACCATTATTCCCCTGTCCCCTACCATCCTCCCTCCACTCCTAGAGGCAGAACCATTATTCCCCTGTACCATACCATCCTCCCTCCACTCCTAGAGGTAGAACCATTATTCCCCTGTCCCCTACCATCCTCCCTCCACTCCTAGAGGCAGAACCATCATTCCCCTGTCCCCTACCATCCTCCCTCCACTCCTAGAGGCAGAACCATCATTCCCCTGTACCCTACCATCCTCCCTCCACTCCTAGAGGCAGAACCATTATTCCCATGTCCCCTACCATCCTCCCTCCACTCCTAGAGGCAGAACCATTATTCCCCTGTCCCCTACCATCCTCCCTCCACTCCTAGAGGTAGAACCATTATTCCCCTGTACCATACCATCCTCCCTCCACTCCTAGAGGCAGAACCATTATTCCCCTGTACCATACCATCCTCCCTCCACTCCTAGAGGCAGAACCATTATTCCCCTGTCCCATACCATCCTCCCTCCACTCCTAGAGGCAGAACCATTATTCCCCTGTCCCCTACCATCCTCCCTCCACTCCTAGAGGCAGAAACATCATTCCCCTGTACCATACCATCCTCCCTCCACTCCGTCCTTGTGACTGATTATCATTACCTTTTCTTGCAAATACCAGGCTCATTATGTTATTGTACAGCCCAAACATTAGTGTAGAGAGCATATCTCTCTCTCATGAAGGGAGAGGATAAGGAGGAGGAGGAGGAGGGGGAGAAGAAGGAGAAGAAGGAAGAGGAGGAGAAGGAAAAGAGAAGGAGGAGGAGGAAGAGGAGGAGGAGAGGAGATATGGAGGCAGGTTTTTTCCCCTATCCTCAGCAGCCAGTGAGCCAGCCAACCCTGCCTGGCAGTGCCTGACTATTAACCACAATGAACATGGTCTTTGTTATCAGCATCTGTTCATCAGTGCTGGAGCCCCGGTCTGGAGCCTCGGTCTAATCACCCTCACACCTTCTGTTTCCAAACGAGAACACAGGCAATCAAGGGCATCATTTGGCAGCTGGCTTCAACCACTAATCTCTCTCTCTCTCTCTCTCTCTCTCTCTATTATTCTATTCTCCTCTCCTCTTCCATCCTCTGTTCCCTACTGTCATTGAAATGAAAACGTATCTCTTCTTCACTCTTTCTCCCCCTCTGCCCTCTCTCTTTTCCTTTCTCTTCTTCTCTCTTTCTCCCCCTCTGCCCTCTCTCTTTTCTTTCTCTTCTTTTCTTTCTCCCCCTCTGCCCTCTCTCTTTTTCCTTTCTCCTCTTTCTCTCTCTCTTTTCTTTCTCTTCTTCTCTCTTTCTCCCCTCTGCCCTCTCTCTTTTCCTTTCTCTTCTTCCTCCCCCTCTGCCCTCTCTCTTTTCCTTTCTCTTCTTCTCTTTCTCCCCCTCTGCCCTCTCTCTTTTCCTTTCTCTTCTCTCTCTTTCTCCCCCTCTGCCCTCTCTCTTTTCCTTTCTTCTCTCTTTCTCCCCCTCTGCCCTCTCTCTTTTCCTTTCTCTTCTTCACTCTTTCTCCCCCTCTGCCCTCTCTCTTTTCCTTTCTCTTCTTTCTCTTTCTCCCCTCTGCCCTCTCTCTTTTCCTTTCTCTTCTTTCTCTTTCTCCCCTCTGCCCTCTCTCTTTTCTTTCTCTTTTCTCTTCTCCCCCTCTCTCTCTCTTTTCCTTTCTCTTCTTCCTCCCCCTCTGCCCTCTCTCTTTTCCTTTCTCTTCTTCTCTCTTTCTCCCCCTCTCTCTCTTTTCCTTTCTCTTTTCTCTTTCTCCCCCTCTCTCTCTTTTCCTTTCTCTTCTTCTCTCTTTCTTCTGCCCTCTCTCTTTCCCTCTCTCACTCTTTCCTCTCTTTTCTTTCTCTTCTTCTCTCTTTCTCCCCCTCTGCCCTCTCTCTTTTCCTTTCTCTTCTTCTCTCTTTCTCCCCCTCTGCCCTCTCTCTTTTCCTTTCTCTTCTTCTCTCTTGCCAAGCCTACATGAACCTACCTGACACATGTTTAAAAATCTATTCAAATCATATTGTTTTGGTCACATACACATATTTAGCAGATGTTATTGCGGGTGTAGTGAAATGCTTGTGTTCCTACCGCCAACAGTGCAGTAATATCTAACAATTCACAACAATACGCAAAAATCTAAAGTAAAAGAATGGAGTTAATAAACATATAAATATTAGGACAGCCAATGTAGGAGTAGCATTGACTAAAATACAGTAGACTAAAAAACAGTGTATACATATGAGATGAGTAAAGCAGAATAAAAACATTATTAAAGTGACTAGTGTTCCATTATTAAAGTGGCCAGTGATTCCATAGGGTAGCAGCCTCTAAGGTGCAGGGTTGAGTAACCGGGTTTGCTGTTACATCACTTGCCGGCATTCTTACATTTCTGTTTTATTTTATTTAACATTCATTTAACTAGGCAAGTGAGTTAAGAACAAATTCTTATTTACAAGCCTATCGAAAGGCAAAAGGCCTCCTGCGGTGACAGGATTAAAATTAATTACAACGACAAGAGAGAAAACACAACACTGTATAAAGAGAGACGCAAGACAACATAGCAACACATGACAACATGGTAGCAGCACAAAACATTGTAAAACATTATTGGACAAAGACAACAGCACAAAAGACAAGAAGGTAGAGACAACAATAGATCAGGCGAAGAAACCACAACTGTCAGTAAGAGTGTCCATGGTTGAGTCTTTGAATGAAGACATGGAGATTAAACTGTCCAGTTTGAGTGTTTGTTGCAGCTTGTTCCAGTCGCTAGCTGAAGCGAACTGAAAAGACGAGCGACCCAGGGATGTGTGTGCTTTGAGGACCCTTAACAGAATGTGACTGGCAGAACGGGTGTTGTATGTGGAGGATGAGGGCTGCAGTAGATATCTCAGATAGGGGGAGTGAGGCCTAAGAGGGTTTTTATAAATAAGCATCAACCAGTGGGTCTTGCAACAGGTATACAGTGATGACCAATTTACAGAGGAGTATAGAGTGCAGTGATGCATCCTATAAGGAGCATTGGTGGCAAATCTGATGCCTGAATGGTAAAGAACATCTAGCCGCTCGAGAGCACCCTGAACTGCCGATCTATAAATTATGTCTCCGTAATCTAGCATGGGTAGGATGGTCATCTGAATCAGGGTTAGTTTGGCAGCTGGGGTGAAAGAGGAGCGATTGGGGTAGAGGAAGACTCGATTTAACTTTAGTCTGCAGCGTTGATATGTGTTAAGAGAAGGACAGTGTACCGTCTAGCCATACTCCCAAGTACTTGTAGGAGGTAAATACCTAAACCCTCAGAGGTAGTAATCACACCTGTGGGGCATTATTCTTACCAAAACACATGACCTATGTTTTGGAGGTGTTCAAAACATAGGAATTCCTCTTGTCCAGATGGGATAGTGTGCAGTGCGATTTTGATTGCATCGTCTGTGGATCTATTGGGGCGGTATGCAAACTGAAGTGGGTCTAGGGTGTCACGTAAGGTGGAGGTAATATGATTCTTAACTAATAATAAACTTGCATGCCATCTGTAAATATGAATGTAGTTCTTAAATTACGAGCCTAGCTGGTTTAGTCGAAGAAAAAGACATGCCCAGAGATGATTACTTGACTATTTCAGTTGGTCAGTATGTAACGTAATCCTGTCTAATACAGCTTTAAATCTGTTTTATTGTGTATTAAAACTACATAAGTGCACATTTTGGAGAAATTTGTTTTGAAATCAGAGGAATTCGAGTATTATAGCTTCCATCTTCAAACTAAGGGCAACCATGGCATCCGACAGGAGACGTATCCACCCATGAATGCTCTATAGGGGTAAGATAGTCTGGCTAGCTACATTATCAGATATGTCATGTTTCTAATTTTGACAGAAAGATTTGTTTGGCGAGCTATAGCCTAATGTTAGCTAGCTAACATTAAACCTGGTTGGTTTGCTACCTGCAGACTCTTGCAAGATCGTAACGTCATGAGTTGTGAAACCACTTTGATGAATGGATCAATAGTCACTTTAACCTGTTAAATATATGGGGGCGCTATTTCATTTTTGGATAAAAAGACGTGACCGTTTTAAGCGCAATATTTTGTCACAAAAAGATGCTCGACTATGCATATAATTGATAGCTTTGGAAAGAAAACACTCTGACATTTCCAGAACTGCAAAGATATTGTCTGTGAGTGCCACAGAACAGAAGCTACAGGCAAAACCAAGATGAAACTGCAACCAGGAAATGAGCAGGATTTTTGAGGCTCTGTTTTTCATTGTCTCCTTATATGGCTGTGAATGCGACAGGAATGAGCCTGCCCTATCTATCGTTTCCCCAAGGTGTCTGCAGAATTGTGAAGTATTTGTAGGCATATCATTGGAAGATTGACCATAAGAGACTACATTTGCCAGGTGTCCGGCCGGTGTCCTCTGTCGAAATTGGTGCGTCATCTTTAACTGCACGTCTTTTTCCAAGCGATTCACCGGAGAAAGGAGACTACCACGAACGATATATCAATGAAGAGATATGTGAAAAACACATTGAGGATTGATTCTAAACAGCGTTTGCCGTGTTTCAGCTGATATTATGGAGTTAATTTGGAAAACAGTTCGCAGTTTTGATGACTGAATTTTCGTTTTTTTTTTGGTACCCAAACGTGATGTACAAAACGGAGCGATTTCTCCTACACAAATAATCTTTCAGGGAAAACTGAACATTTGCTATGTTAACTGAGTCTCCTCATTGAAAACATCCGAAGTTCTTCAAAGGTAAATGATTTTATTTGAATCCTTTTCTGGTTTTTGTGCAAATGTTGCCCGCTAAATGCTACGCTAGCTATCACAAATGCTTGTTTTGCTATGGTTCAAAAGCATATTTTGAAAATCTGAGATGACAGTGTTGTTAAGAAAAGGCTAAGCTTGAGAGCTAGCACATTCATTTCTTTTCATTTGCGATTTTCATAAATAGTTAACGTTACGTTATGCTAATGAGCTTGAGGCTATAACTGGATACAGGTTTTTTTCATAGCCAAACGTGAACAAAACAGAGCGATTTGTCCTACACAAATAATATTGTTTTGAAAAACTGAACATTTGCTATCTAACTGAGAGTCTTCTCATTGAAAACATCTGAAGTTCTTCAAAGGTAAATGATTTTATTTGAATGATTTTCTTGTTTTTGCGAAAATGTTGCTGGCTGAATTCTAGGCTTATAGCTATGCTAGTCATCAACACTCTTACACAAATGCTTGTTTAGCTATGGTTGAAAAGCATATTTTGAAAATCTGAGATGACAGTGTTGTTAACAAAAGTCTAAGTTTGAGAGCAAATATATTTATTTCATTTCATTTGCGATTTTCATGAATAGTTAACGTTGGTTTATGCTAATGAGCTTGAGGCTATAAATAGAATCTCGGATCCGGGATTGCTCGACGCAAGAAGTTAATAATGTTTACATATCTTGCATTTCTCATCTCATCAGTATTTTATAACATCTACTGCCTATGTTGATCTGTCATCGCTCATCCATATATTTACTTCTTTTTTCTTTTTTCTTTCCTTTATTTAGATTTTTGTGTATAGTACAGTCGTCTCAAATAAAACTGAAGGACCTCGGCGTTACTCTGGACCCTGATCTCTCTTTTGAAGAACATATCAAGACTGTTTAAATAAAACACTAAATAAACTTCAGTTTGTGCTAAATACGGCTGCTAGAATCCTGACTAGAACCATATTACTCCAGTGCTAGCTTCCCTACACTGGCTTCCTGTCCAGGCAAGGGTTCATGTCAAGGTTTTACTGCTAACCTACAAAGCATTACATGGGCTTGCTCCTACCTATCTCTCTGTTTTGGTCCTGCCATACATACCTACACGTACGCTACGGTCACAAGACGCAGGCCTCCTAATTGTCCCTAGAATTTCTAAGCAAGCAGCTGGAGGCAGGGCTTTCTCCTATAGAGCTCCATTTTTATGGAATGGTCTGCCTATCCATGTGAGAGTCACAGACTCGGTCTCAACCTTTAAGTCTTTACTGAAGACTCATCTCTTCAGTGGGTCATATGATTGAGTGTAGTCTGGCCCAGGAGTGTGAAGGTGAACGGAAAGGCTCTGGAGCAACAAACCGCCCTTGCTGTCTCTGCCTGGCAGGTTACCCTATTTCCACTGGGATTCTCTGCCTCTAACCCTATTAAAGGGGCTGAGTCACTGGCTTACTAGGGCTCTTTCATACCATCCCAAGGAGGGGGGTCACTTGAGTGGGTTGAGTAACTGATATGATCTTCCTGTCCACCTGGCACAGCCAGAAGAGGACTGGCCACCCCACATAGACTGGTTCCTATCTAGGTTTCTTCCAAGGTTTTGGCCCTTCTAGGGAGTTTTTCCTAGACAACGTGCTTCTACACCTGCATTGCTTGCTGTTTGGGTTTTAGGCTGGGTTTCTGTGCAGCACTTTGAGATATCAGCTGATGTACGAAGGGCTATATAAATACATTTTATTTGATTTCCTACTGTTTCCCCCAGGAGACACTCTCCAGGATACCATCTTCTGGGCTCCAGGTCTTACTGTATCCTCCATGAGACCCTCTCCAGGACACCGTCTTCTGGGCTCTGGGTCTTACTGTATCCTCCATGAGACCCTCTCCAGGACACCGTCTTCTGGGCTCTGGGTCTTACTGTATCCTCCATGAGACCCTCTCCAGGACACCGTCTTCTGTGCTGCAGGTCTTACTGTATCCCCCATGAGACCCTCTCCAGGACACCGTCTTCTGGGCTCTGGGTCTTACTGTATCCTCCATGAGACCCTCTCCAGGACACCGTCTTCTGGGCTCTGGGTCTTACTGTATCCTCCATGAGACCCTCTCCAGGACACCGTCTTCTGTGCTGCAGGTCTTACTGTATCCTCCATGAGACCCTCTCCAGGACACCGTCTTCTGGGCTCCGGGTCTTACTGTATCCCCCAGGAGACCCTCTCCAGGATACCATCTTCTGGGCTCCGGGTTTTGCTGTATCCTCCATGAGACCCTCTCCAGGACACCGTCTTCTGGGCTCTGGACCTTACTGTATCCCAAAGGAGACCCTCTCCAGGACACCGTCTTCTGGGCTCCGGGTCTTACTGTATCCCCCAGGAGACCCTCTCCAGGATACCATCTTCTGGGCTCCGGGTTTTGCTGTATCCTCCATGAGACCCTCTCCAGGACACCGTCTTCTGGGCTCTGGACCTTACTGTATCCCAAAGGAGACCCTCTCCAGGATACCGTCTTCTGGGCTCCGGGTCTTACTGTATCCTCCATGAGACCCTCTCCAGGATACCATCTTCTGGGCTCTGGGTCTTACTGTATCCTCCATGAGACCCTCTCCAGGATACCGTCTTCTGGGCTCTGGGTCTTACTGTATCCTCCATGAGACCCTCTCCAGGATACCGTCTTCTGGGCTCTGGGTCTTACTGTATCCTCCATGAGACCCTCTCCAGGATACCGTCTTCTGGGCTCCAGGTCTTACTGTATCCCCAGGAGACCCTCTCCAGGATACCGTCTTCTGGGCTCCGGGTCTTACTGTATCCCCCAGGAGACGCTCTCCAGGATACCGTCTTCTGGGCTCCAGGTCTGCTGTACCCTGTGTGGAACAATTATGAACAAAGGGATCCAATAGAGGAAGGTCATATTTATCTCCCCTCTGATATCCAAAAGTTATTTCCGCCTGTATTTAATAACACAAAACATTTTCTGGGCTAATAATGTAAGAAATAACACAACAAAATAAATACTGCAAAGTTTCTTAGGAGCTAGAAGCAGAGCTGCCATGTCTGTCAGCACCAACTTGGTTGGGGACAGAAGCACCAGATCATCAGCAAACAATAGATATTTGACTTTAGATTCTAGCAGCGTGAGGCTGGGTGCTGCAGATTGTTCTTGTGCCCTCGCCAATATGTTGATATATGTGTTAAAGAGGGTGGGAGCATAAGCTGCATCCTTGTCTCACCCCACGGCCCTGTATAGAAAAATGTCGAGAAATGTGTCTGTTTTTTGTCAATTTTAACAGCACACTTGTTGATTGTGTACATGGATTTGATAATGTCATACGTTTTTATAATGTTGAATGGATTTCATTATGTTTCATGTTCTCCACTTTCCATCAATTTGTTTAGCAGACTCATGCCAAATTTAGTCGAAAGCTTTTCTGAAAACAATGAAAAATGTGAAGACTTTGTCTTTAATTTGGTTTGCTTGGCAACTAGGGTTGGATAAATACATGGTCTGTCACACCATCATTTCCTCAGAACACTTTTTTCGCTGAGGAAATATCCAAGTTATTGATAATGCAGAAGATTTTCCCAAAGTTGCTATTGACGCAAATTCCTCTGTATTTATTGGGGTCAAATTAGTATTTTATTGGGTTCAAAATTACACTTTTGTGTATTTGGGTGATAGGTCCTTGGTCCCAAATATTGGGGAAGATGCCAGAGCTGAGGATGATCTTAAAGAGTTTAAGTATAGCCAATTGGAATATGTTGTCTGTATATTTTAACATTTCATTTAGCATACCATCAACCCCACAGGACTGTTTGGGTTGGAGGGTTTGTGTATTTTCCTGTAGTTCAATCAATGTAATTGGATAATCCAGTGGGTTCTGGTATTTAATAGGGTATTATAATAGGGTATTTAATATCTTCGATAGTTGATTCTAAGTGTTGTACTTGATCATGTAGATGTTGTTGCTGTTTTTCTTTGTTATAGAGTCAAACAGATTGGAGAAATGGTTTACCCATACATCTCCATTTTGGATAGATATGTCTTAAGAGTTGTTTGTTTAGTGTTTTCCAATTATCCCAGAAGTGGTTCGATTCTATGGATTCCACAACTACATTGAGCTGATTTTTGATGTGCTGTTCCTTCTTTTTCTGTTGTGTATTTCTGTATTGTTTCAGTGATTCACCATATGGGGCAGCAGGTAACCTAGTGTTTAGAGCATTGGGCCAGTAACCGAAAGGTTACTAGATCGAATACCCGAGCTAACAAGGTAAACATTTGTAATTCTGCCCCTGAACAAGGCAGTTAACCCACTGTTTGTAGGCAGTCATTTTAAATAAGAATTTGTTCTTAACCTGTTGTGACTAGGGGGCAGTATTTTCATTTTTGAAAAAAAAACATTCCCTTAATAAACGGGATATTTTGTCAGGACAAGATGCTAGAATATGCATATAATTTACAGCTTAGGATAGAACACACTCTAACGTTTCCAAAACTGTAAAGATATTGTCTGTGAGTATAACAGAACTGATGTTGCTGGCGAAAGCCTGAGAAAAATCCAATCCGGAAGTGCCCCATGTTTTGAAAGCGCTGTGTTCCAAAGAGTCCCTATTGAGCTGTGAATGGGCAAACAACCAGATTACGCTTTCTACGTACTTTCTGCGCAACTGGTCACCTGATGGCTCCCAGAGAGATTCTCGCGTAAAATACAAAGGTAGCCATTACTCCAATCGGTCCTACTGAAAAACAAATTGTTCCGATAGATATATTATCGAATAGATATTTGAAAAACACATTGAGGATAGATTATAAACAACGTTTACCATGTTTCTTTTTATATTATGGAGCTAATTTGGAAAAAAAATCGCTGTTTTCGTGACTGCAATTTCCGGCTGATTTCTCAGACAAACGTGAAGAACAAACGGAGCTATTTCGCCTACAAAAATAATATTTTTGGAAAAAGGAACATTTGCTATCTAACTGGGAGTCTCGTGAGTGAAAACATCCGAAGTTCATCAAATGTAAACTATTTAATTTGATTGCTTTTCTGATTTCCGTGACCAAGTTACCTGCTGCTCGCTGAACAAAATGCTATGCTAGACTATCGATAAACTTACACAAATGCCTGTCTAGCTTTGGCTGTAAAGCATATTTTGAAAATCTGAGAGGCTAAGCTGTGTCTCAATATATTTCATTTGTGATTTTCATGAATAGGAATATTTTCTAGGGATATTTATGTCCGTTGCGTTATGCTAATTAGTGTCAGGCGATGATTACGCTCCCGCATGCGGGATGTCAGTTGAGGGTAGGATGCTACATTTTTGACTAGTTGAAAATGTAAGCAGGCATAACAAATAAATCCTACTTCCATTAAGCTATTAAGCCTCATAGACAACCAGTTAAGTTATTTTATATAGGTCGAGGCTCCGAAGACATAGACTCCAATTAAGCCATCTTGTAGTTTTTAAATTCAGAAGGCACTCGCACATCTGAGCTATCTTTTTTGCAGGTGTGTTGCAACAGTCGGATAAGATGTGGAAAACGTTGGAACCCGCACACTGCTCCTGATCGTATCACTGATCTTTAAAAACGTATTCAGGATCGGTGTCCCGTCCATGGGACAGTTTGAGCAAACATGGGCTAATGCAATTAGCATGAGGCTGCAAGTAACAAGAACATTTCCCAGGTCATAGACATATCTGATATGGGCAGAAAGATTAAATTCTTGTTAATATAACTGCACTGTCCAATTTACAGTAGCTATTACAGTGAAAGAATACCATACTATTGTTTTAGGAGAGTGCATAGTTTTGACAATGAAAAGTTATTAATTTCTTGGTGACAGGGGATGAATTGCATGCCCAAATTCAACAGCCAGCTACTCATTCCAGAAATTAAGATATGCATATTATTAGTAGATTTGGATAGGAAACACTCTGACGTTTCTAATACTGTTTGAATCATGTCTGTGAATATAACACAACTTATTTAGCAGGCGAAACCCTGAGGAAAAAACATTCAGAGCTTTTTTTTATGTCATTCTCTTTTCAATGGGATTTCATTGGGAATCCAGATTTCTAAGGGACCTTCTTGCAGTTCCTACCGCTTCCACTGAATGTCACCAGTCTTTATAAATTGGTTGAGGTTTTTCCTGTGTGTAATGAAGAAGTATTTTTTATTAATTTTTCCTTTATTTAACCAGGCAAGTCTGTTAAGAACAAATTCCAATTTTCAATGACGGCCTGGGAACAGTGGGTTAATTGCCTGTTCAGGGGCGGAACGACAGATTTTGTACATTGACAGCTCGGGGATTTGAACTTGCAACCTTTCGGTTACTAGTCCAATGCTCTAACCACTAGGCTACCCTTCCGCTAGGCTAACCTGTATTGAACACAGATCATCCTGTCTTCAATTTTATCGATTATTTACTTTAAAAAATACCTCAAGTTGTATTACAAAAGTAGTTTGAAATGTTTTGTTAAAGTTCTCAGGTAACTTTTGAGATATTTTGTAGTCATGTTGAGCAAGTTGGAACCGGTGTTTTTCTGGATCAAACGCGCCAAATAAATGGACATTGTAGATATATATCGACGGAATTCATCGAACAAAAGGACCAATTGTGATGTTTATGGGACATATAAAGCCATTTTGAAATCTGATATTTTGGCTGGATTCACAACACGTGTAGCTTTAATTTGGTATCTTACATGTGTGATTTCATGAAAGTTAGTTAGTAATTTATTTGAGTTTGGCACCCAGAGAGGTCTGAATTGCCTAGTTAAATTAAAATTAAAATAAATTGTAAAGGCTTAGAATCAGGTTTTCTGGGTCTCTATGTTTTTGGCTGAATATGTTTTTCAATTTAATTTTTTTCAATTTTTTTTTATTCTTCATCAAACAATTTGTCATTGTTGTTAATTTTCTTCGGTTGTCTGCTTGACAATTTCAGATTTGACAGGGAAGCTGAGAGGTCAAATATACAGTTTAGGGTTTCCACTGCTAAGTCTACCCCTTCACTATTTCAGTGAAACTATTTGTCCAGGAAATTGTCTAGAAAGGATTGATTTTGTTGTTGCCTAAATGTTTTTTGGTAGATTTCCACACTATTTTGCTTCCATCTATAGCATCTTTCAATATTATTCAGTTCCGTTGGCTTTTATACCTCATGATTGATAGCTCTGTTCAAGTAAAGTGTGATTTTGCTGTAATGTGATAGGGGTGTCAGTGGACTGACTGTGAACGTGCTTCCACACTCTCTCGGTCTCTCTCTCTGTATTTCTCTGTCAGACCTTAAGTAAGTCTTGTTCTTCGTAAGCAGGTAGTTTTACGGATGGCCTTAACAGCACTGATCCATGGGTGTTGGAAATGAACTGCCCCTGATCCCACTCTCCTCCTCTCTTCCCTGATCCCACTCTCCTCCTCTCCTCCCTGATCCCACTCTCCTCCTCTCCTCCCTGATCCCACTCTCCTCCTCTCCCCCTGATCCCACTCTCCTCCCTCTCCTCCCTGCTCATCCTCCCTCTTCCCTGATCCCACTCCTCCCTGATCCCACTCTCCTCCTCTCCCCTGATCCCACTTCCCTGATCCTCCTCCTCTCTTCCCTGATCCCACTCTCCTCCTCTCCTCCCTGATCCCACTCTCCTCCCCTCCTCCCTGATCCCACTCTCCTCCTCTCCTCCCTGATCCCACTCTCCTCCTCTCCTCCCTGATCCCACTCTCCTCCTCTCCTCCCTGATCCCACTCTCCTCCTCTCCTCCCTGATCCCACTCTCCTCCTCTCCTCCCTGCTCTTATTAAGAGCTCTATTGACTTTATCCAACATGTTATTGGGCCCCACACATAACCACAGCCATACTCTGGACCTTGTTATTACCAAGGGGCATTCTGCTGGGCCCACCCATAACCACAGCCATACTCCAGACCTGGTTATTACCAAGGGGCTTTCTTTAGACATATCCTCTATGGTTGATGTTGCTTTTTATGATCACCTCTGGGATTTATATGACCTTCCTGCCCATAGATAATACTGAACGCTTATTAAGAAACAATATAGTCGCTTGCGAAAGTATTCAGCCCCCTTGGCCATTTTCCTATTTTGTGGCTGTAAGGGATTTCCTCCTCTTCTTCCAAAGAGTGAAAAGGATCGGAGGACCAATATGCGGCGGAGTAAGTGTCCATGGTTCTTTAATAAAGCATCTACACATGAACAAACTAACAAAACAAGAAATGTGAAAACCCAAAACAGCCCTATCTGGTGCAAACACAGAGACAGGAACAAACAACCACAAACACACAGTGAAACCCAGGCTACCTAAGTATGATTCTCAATCAGAGACAACTAATGACACCTGCCTCTGATTGAGAACCATACTAGGCCGAAACATAGAAATACTCAAATCATAGAAAAACATACATAGACTGCCCACCCCAACTCACGCCCTGACCATACTAAATAATGACAAAACAAAGGAAATAAAGGTCAGAACGTGACAGTGGCCTTACAACCTGGAATTAAAATACATTTTTGAGGGGTTTGTATCATTTGATATACACAACATGCCTACCACTCTGAAGGCGCAAAATATTGTTTATTGTGAAACAAACAAGAAATAAGACAAAAAAATAATTGCTTGCATAACTATTCACCCCCCCTGAAGTCAATACTTTGTAGAGCCACCTTTTTCAGCAATTACAGCTGCACGTCTCTTGGGATATGTGTCTTTAAGCTTGGCACATCTTGCCACTGGGATTTTTGCCAATTCTTCAAGGCTAAACTGCTCCAGCTCCTTCAAGTTGGATGGATTTTGCTGGTGTACTGCAGTCATATCACAGATTCTCAATTGGATTGAGGTCTGGGCTTTGATTGGGCCATTCCAAGAGATTTAAATGTTTTTCTTTAACCACTCAAGTGTTGCTTTAGCAGTATGCTTAGGGTCATTGTCCTGCTGGAAGGTGAACCTCCGTCCCAGTCTCAAATCTCTGAAAGACTGAAACCAGTTTCCCTCAATAATTTCCCTATATTTAGCACCATCAATCATTCCTTCAATTCTGACCAGTTTCCCTGTCCCTGCCAATGAAAAACATCCCCACAGCATGATGCTGCCACCAACATGAGAGAGGTGTGGGCTTTGAGCCAGACATTACGTTTTCCTTGATGGCCAAAAAGCTCAATTTTAGTCTCATCTGACCAGAGTACCTTCCTACATGTTTGGTGAGTCTCCCACATACCTTTTGGCGAACACCAAACGTGTTTGGTTATTTTTTCCTTTAAACAATTGCTTTTTTCTGGCCACTCTTCTATAAAGCCCAGTTCTATGGAGTGTACGACAAAGTGGTCCAATGGACACATACTCCAATCTCCGCTGTGGAGCTTAGCAGCTCCTTCAGGGTTATCTTTGGTCTCTTTGTTGCCTCTCTGATTAATGTCCACCTTGCCTTGTCTGTTTATGTTTTGGTGGGCAGCTCTATCTTGGTAGGTTTGTTGTGGTGCCATATTCTTTACATTTTTTGATAATGGAGTTTAATATTCAAAGTTTCTGATATCTTTTTATAACCCAACCCTGATCTGTACCAGGTAACCCACTATACCACCAACCCTGATCTGTACCAGGTAACCCACTATACCACCAACCCTGATCTGTACCAGGTAACCCACTATACCACCAACCCTGATCTGTACCAGGTAACCCACTATACCACCAACCCTGATCTGTACCAGGTAACCCACTATACCACCAACCCTGATCTGTACCAGGTAGCCCACTATACCACCAACCCTGATCTGTACCAGGTAACCCACTATACCACCAACCCTGATCTGTACCAGGTAACCCACTATACCACCAACCCTGATCTGTACCAAGTAACCCACTATACCACCAACCCTGATCTGTACTTCTAAAAAACTTTGTCCCCGACCTGTTTGGAGAGCTCCTTCTTCTTTATGGTGCCACTTGCTAGGTGCTGCCCCTTTCTTAGTGGTGTTGCAGACTCTGGGACCTTTCAGAACAGGTGTATATATACTGAGATCATGTGACAGATCATGTGACACTTAAATAAAGTCCACCTGTGTGCAATCTAACAAATGATGTGACTTCTGAAGGTAATTGGTTGCTTCCAGATCTTATTTAGGGGCTTCTTATTTAGGGGCTTCATAGCAGGGGCTTCTTATTTAGGGGCTTCATAGCAGGGGATTCCTATTTAGGGGCTTCTTATTTAGGGACTTCTTATTTAGGGGCTTCATAGCAGGGGATTCCCATTTAGGGGCTTCTTATTTAGGGGCTTCTTATTTAGGGGCTTCATAGCAGGGGCTTCTTATTTAGGGGTTTCTTATTTAGGGACTTCTTATTTAGGGGCTTCATAGCAGGGGATTCCTATTTAGGGGCTTCTTATTTAGGGGCTTCATAGCAGGGGATTCCTATTTAGGGGCTTCATAGCAGGGGATTCCTATTTAGGGGCTTCATAGCAGGGGATTCTTATTTAGGGGCTTCATAGCAGGGGCTTCTTATTTAGGGGCTTCATAGCAGGGGATTCCTATTTAGGGGCTTCTTATTTAGGGGCTTCATAGCAGGGGCTTCTTATTTAGGGGCTTCTTATTTAAGAACTTCTTATTTAGGGGCTTCATAGCAGGGGATTCTTATTTAGGGGCTTCATAGCAGGGGCTTCTTATTTAGAGGCTTTAGGGGCTTCTTATTTAGGGGCTTCATAGCAGGGGCTTCTTATTTAGGGGCTTCATAGCAGGGGATTCCTATTTAGGGGCTTCTTATTTAGGGGCTTCATAGCAGGGGATTCCTATTTAGGGGCTTCTTATTTAGGGGCTTCATAGCAGGGGATTCTTATTTAGGGGCTTCTTATTTAGGGGCTTCATAGCAGGGGCTTCTTATTTAGGGGCTTCATAGCAGGGGATTCCTATTTAGGGGCTTCTTATTTAGGGGCTTCATAGCAGGGGATTCTTATTTAGGGGCTTCTTATTTAGGGGCTTCTTATTTAGGGGCTTCATAGCAGGGGATTCTTATTTAGGGGCTTCTTATTTGGGGGCTTCACAGCAGGGGCTTCTTATTTAGGGGCTTCTTATTTAGGGGCTTCATAGCAGGGGATTCTTATTTAGGGGCTTCTTATTTAGGGGCTTCATAGCAGGGGATTCTTATTTAGGGGCTTCATAGCAGGGGATTCTTATTTAGGGGCTTCTTATTTAGGGGCTTCATAGCAGGGGCTTCTTATTTAGGGGCTTTAGCAGGGGATTCTTATTTAGGGGCTTCTTATTTAGGGGCTTCATAGCAGGGGATTCTTATTTAGGGGCTTCTTATTTAGGGGCTTCATAGCAGGGGCTTCATAGCAGGGGATTCTTATTTAGGGGCTTCATAGCAGGGGCTTCTTATTTAGGGGCTTCATAGCAGGGGATTCTTATTTAGGGGCTTCTTATTTAGGGGCTTCATAGCAGGGGCTTCTTATTTATGGGCTTCATAGCAGGGGATTCTTATTTAGGGCTTCTTATTTAGGGGCTTCATAGCAGGGGCTTCTTATTTAGGGGCTTCATAGCAGGGGATTCTATTTAGGGCTTCTTATTTAGGGGCTTCATAGCAGGGGATTCCTATTTAGGGGCTTCATAGCAGGGGATTCCTATTTAGGGGCTTCATAGCAGGGGATTCTTATTTAGGGGCTTCATAGCAGGGGCTTCTTATTTAGGGGCTTCATAGCAGGGGATTCCTATTTAGGGGCTTCTTATTTAGGGGCTTCATAGCAGGGGCTTCTTATTTAGGGGCTTCTTATTTAAGAACTTCTTATTTAGGGGCTTCATAGCAGGGGATTCTTATTTAGGGGCTTCTTATTTAGGGGCTTCATAGCAGGGGATTCTTATTTAGAGGCTTCATAGCAGGGGCTTCTTATTTAGGGGCTTCATAGCAGGGGCTTCTTATTTAGGGGCTTCATAGCAGGGGATTCCTATTTAGGGGCTTCTTATTTAGGGGCTTCATAGCAGGGGATTCCTATTTAGGGGCTTCTTATTTAGGGGCTTCATAGCAGGGGATTCTTATTTAGGGGCTTCTTATTTAGGGGCTTCATAGCAGGGGCTTCTTATTTAGGGGCTTCATAGCAGGGGATTCCTATTTAGGGGCTTCTTATTTAGGGGCTTCATAGCAGGGGATTCTTATTTAGGGGCTTCTTATTTAGGGGCTTCATAGCAGGGGATTCTTATTTAGGGGCTTCTTATTTGGGGGCTTTAGCAGGGGCTTCTTATTTAGGGGCTTCTTATTTAGGGGCTTCATAGCAGGGGATTCTTATTTAGGGGCTTCTTATTTAGGGGCTTCATAGCAGGGGATTCTTATTTTGGGGCTACATAGCAGGGATTCTTATTTAGGGGCTTCTTATTTAGGGGCTTCATAGCAGGGGCTTCTTATTTAGGGGCTTCATAGCAGGGGATTCTTATTTAGGGGCTTCTTATTTAGGGGCTTCATAGCAGGGGATTCTTATTTAGGGGCTTCTTATTTAGGGGCTTCATAGCAGGGGCTTCATAGCAGGGGATTCTTATTTAGGGGCTTCATAGCAGGGGCTTCTTATTTAGGGGCTTCATAGCAGGGGATTCTTATTTAGGGGCTTCTTATTTAGGGGCTTCATAGCAGGGGCTTCTTATTTATGGGCTTCATAGCAGGGGATTCTTATTTAGGGGCTTCTTATTTAGGGGCTTCATAGCAGGGGATTCTTATTTAGAGGCTTCATAGCAGGGGCTTCTTATTTAGGGGCTTCATAGCAGGGGCTTCTTATTTAGGGGCTTCATAGCAGGGGATTCCTATTTAGGGGCTTCTTATTTAGGGGCTTCATAGCAGGGGATTCCTATTTAGGGGCTTCTTATTTAGGGGCTTCATAGCAGGGGATTCTTATTTAGGGGCTTCTTATTTAGGGGCTTCATAGCAGGGGCTTCTTATTTAGGGGCTTCATAGCAGGGGATTCCTATTTAGGGGCTTCTTATTTAGGGGCTTCATAGCAGGGGATTCTTATTTAGGGGCTTCTTATTTAGGGGCTTCATAGCAGGGGATTCTTATTTAGGGGCTTCTTATTTGGGGCTTCACAGCAGGGGCTTCTTATTTAGGGGCTTCTTATTTAGGGGCTTCATAGCAGGGGATTCTTATTTAGGGGCTTCTTATTTAGGGGCTTCATAGCAGGGGATTCTTATTTTGGGGCTACATAGCAGGGGATTCTTATTTAGGGGCTTCTTATTTAGGGGCTTCATAGCAGGGGCTTCTTATTTAGGGGCTTCATAGCAGGGGATTCTTATTTAGGGGCTTCTTATTTAGGGGCTTCATAGCAGGGGATTCTTATTTAGGGGCTTCATAGCAGGGGCTTCTTATTTAGGGGCTTCATAGCAGGGGATTCCTATTTAGGGGCTTCTTATTTAGGGGCTTCATAGCAGGGGATTCTTATTTTGGGGCTACATAGCAGGGGATTCTTATTTAGGGGCTTCTTATTTAGGGGCTTCATAGCAGGGGCTTCTTATTTAGGGGCTTCATAGCAGGGGATTCTTATTTAGGGGCTTCTTATTTAGGGGCTTCATAGCAGGGGATTCTTATTTAGGGGCTTCTTATTTAGGGGCTTCATAGCAGGGGCTTCATAGCAGGGGATTCTTATTTAGGGGCTTCATAGCAGGGGCTTCTTATTTAGGGGCTTCATAGCAGGGGATTCTTATTTAGGGGCTTCTTATTTAGGGGCTTCATAGCAGGGGCTTCTTATTTATGGGCTTCATAGCAGGGGATTCTTATTTAGGGGCTTCTTATTTAGGGGCTTCATAGCAGGGGATTCTTATTTAGAGGCTTCATAGCAGGGGCTTCTTATTTAGGGGCTTCATAGCAGGGGCTTCTTATTTAGGGGCTTCATAGCAGGGGATTCCTATTTAGGGGCTTCTTATTTAGGGGCTTCATAGCAGGGGATTCCTATTTAGGGGCTTCTTATTTAGGGGCTTCATAGCAGGGGATTCTTATTTAGGGGCTTCTTATTTAGGGGCTTCATAGCAGGGGCTTCTTATTTAGGGGCTTCATAGCAGGGGATTCCTATTTAGGGGCTTCTTATTTAGGGGCTTCATAGCAGGGGATTCTTATTTAGGGGCTTCTTATTTAGGGGCTTCATAGCAGGGGATTCTTATTTAGGGGCTTCTTATTTGGGGGCTTCACAGCAGGGGCTTCTTATTTAGGGGCTTCTTATTTAGGGGCTTCATAGCAGGGGATTCTTATTTAGGGGCTTCTTATTTAGGGGCTTCATAGCAGGGGATTCTTATTTTGGGGCTACATAGCAGGGGATTCTTATTTAGGGGCTTCTTATTTAGGGGCTTCATAGCAGGGGCTTCTTATTTAGGGGCTTCATAGCAGGGGATTCTTATTTAGGGGCTTCTTATTTAGGGGCTTCATAGCAGGGGATTCTTATTTAGGGGCTTCATAGCAGGGGCTTCTTATTTAGGGGCTTCATAGCAGGGGATTCCTATTTAGGGGCTTCTTATTTAGGGGCTTCATAGCAGGGGCTTCTTATTTAGGGGCTTCTTATTTAAGAACTTCTTATTTAGGGGCTTCATAGCAGGGGATTCTTATTTAGGGGCTTCTTATTTAGGGGCTTCATAGCAGGGGATTCTTATTTAGAGGCTTCATAGCAGGGGCTTCTTATTTAGGGGCTTCATAGCAGGGGCTTCTTATTTAGGGGCTTCATAGCAGGGGATTCCTATTTAGGGGCTTCTTATTTAGGGGCTTCATAGCAGGGGATTCCTATTTAGGGGCTTCTTATTTAGGGGCTTCATAGCAGGGGATTCTTATTTAGGGGCTTCTTATTTAGGGGCTTCATAGCAGGGGCTTCTTATTTAGGGGCTTCATAGCAGGGGATTCCTATTTAGGGGCTTCTTATTTAGGGGCTTCATTACAGGGGATTCCTATTTAGGGGCTTCTTATTTAGGGGCTTCATAGCAGGGGATTCTTATTTAGGGGCTTCTTATTTAGGGGCTTCATAGCAGGGGATTCTTATTTTGGGGCTACATAGCAGGGGATTCTTATTTAGGGGCTTCTTATTTAGGGGCTTCATAGCAGGGGCTTCTTATTTAGGGGCTTCATAGCAGGGGATTCTTATTTAGGGGCTTCTTATTTAGGGGCTTCATAGCAGGGGATTCTTATTTAGGGCTTCTTATTTAGGGGCTTCATAGCAGGGGCTTCATAGCAGGGGATTCTTATTTAGGGGCTTCATAGCAGGGGCTTCTTATTTAGGGGCTTCATAGCAGGGATTCTTATTTAGGGGCTTCTTATTTAGTGGCTTCATAGCAGGGGCTTCTTATTTATGGGCTTCATAGCAGGGGATTCTTATTTAGGGGCTTCTTATTTAGGGGCTTCATAGCAGGGGATTCCTATTTAGGGGCTTCTTATTTAGGGGCTTCATAGCAGGGGCTTCTTATTTAGGGGCTTCATAGCAGGGGCTTCTTATTTATGGGCTTCATAGAAGGGGCTTCTTATTTAGGGGCTTCATAGCAGGGGATTCTTATTTAGGGGCTTCTTATTTAGGGGCTTCAAAGCAGGGGATTCTTATTTAGGGGCTTCATAGCAGGGAATTCTTATTTAGGAGCTTCTTATTTAGGGGCTTCATAGCAAGGGATTCTTATTTAGGGGCTTCTTATTTAGGGGCTTCTTATTTAGGGGCTTCATAGCAGGGGATTCTTATTTAGGGGCTTCTTATTTAGGGGCTTCATAGCAGGGGCTTCTTATTTAGGGGCTTCATAGCAGGGGCTTCTTATTTAGGGGCTTCATAGCAGGGGATTCTTATTTAGGGGCTTCTTATTTAGGGGCTTCATAGCAGGGGATTCTTATTTAGGGGCTTCTTATTTAGGGGCTTCATAGCAGGGGATTCTTATTTAGGGGCTTCTTATTTAGGGGCTTCATAGCAGGGGCTTCTTATTTAGGGGCTTCTTATTTAGGGGCTTCATAGCAGGGGCTTCATAGCAGGGGATTCTTATTTAGGGGCTTCATAGCAGGGGATTCTTATTTAGGGGCTTCATAGCGGGGGAATTTTATTTAGGTGCTTCTTATTTAGGGGCTTCATAACAGGGGATTCCTATTTAGGGGCTTCATAGCAGGGGATTCCTATTTAGGGGCTTCATAGCAGGGGATTCTTATTTAGGGGCTTCATAGCAGGGGCTTCTTATTTAGGGGCTTCATAGCAGGGGCTTCTTATTTAGGGGCTTCATAGCAGGGGATTCCTATTTAGGGGCTTCTTATTTAGGGGCTTCATAGCAGGGGATTCCTATTTAGGGGCTTCTTATTTAGGGGCTTCATAGCAGGGGATTCTTATTTAGGGGCTTCTTATTTAGGGGCTTCATAGCAGGGGCTTCTTATTTAGGGGCTTCATAGCAGGGGATTCCTATTTAGGGGCTTCTTATTTAGGGGCTTCATAGCAGGGGATTCTTATTTAGGGGCTTCTTATTTAGGGGCTTCATAGCAGGGGATTCTTATTTAGGGGCTTCTTATTTGGGGGCTTCACAGCAGGGGCTTCTTATTTAGGGGCTTCTTATTTAGGGGCTTCATAGCAGGGGATTCTTATTTAGGGGCTTCTTATTTAGGGGCTTCATAGCAGGGGATTCTTATTTAGGGGCTTCTTATTTGGGGGCTTCACAGCAGGGGCTTCTTATTTAGGGGCTTCTTATTTAGGGGCTTCATAGCAGGGGATTCTTATTTAGGGGCTTCTTATTTAGGGGCTTCATAGCAGGGGATTCTTATTTAGGGGCTTCATAGCAGGGGATTCTTATTTAGGGGCTTCTTATTTAGGGGCTTCATAGCAGGGGATTCTTATTTAGGGGCTTCTTATTTAGGGGCTTCATAGCAGGGGATTCTTATTTAGGGGCTTCTTATTTAGGGGCTTCATAGCAGGGGCTTCATAGCAGGGGATTCTTATTTAGGGGCTTCATAGCAGGGGCTTCTTATTTAGGGGCTTCATAGCAGGGGATTCTTATTTAGGGGCTTCTTATTTAGGGGCTTCATAGCAGGGGCTTCTTATTTATGGGCTTCATAGCAGGGGATTCTTATTTAGGGGCTTCTTATTTAGGGGCTTCATAGCAGGGGCTTCTTATTTAGGGGCTTCATAGCAGGGGATTCCTATTTAGGGGCTTCTTATTTAGGGGCTTCATAGCAGGGGCTTCTTATTTAGGGGCTTCATAGCAGGGGCTTCTTATTTATGGGCTTCATAGAAGGGGCTTCTTATTTAGGGGCTTCATAGCAGGGGATTCTTATTTAGGGGCTTCTTATTTAGGGGCTTCAAAGCAGGGGATTCTTATTTAGGGGCTTCATAGCAGGGAATTCTTATTTAGGAGCTTCTTATTTAGGGGCTTCATAGCACGGGATTCTTATTTAGGGGCTTCTTATTTAGGGGCTTCTTATTTAGGGGCTTCATAGCAGGGGTTTCTTATTTAGGGGCTTCTTATTTAGGGGCTTCATAGCAGGGGCTTCTTATTTAGGGGCTTCATAGCAGGGGCTTCTTATTTAGGGGCTTCATAGCAGGGGCTTCTTATTTAGGGGCTTCTTATTTAGTCGCTTCATAGCAGGGGATTCTTATTTAGGGGCTTCTTATTTAGGGGCTTCATAGCAGGGGATTCTTATTTAGGGGCTTCTTATATAGGGGCTTCATAGCAGGGGCTTCTTATTTAGGGGCTTCTTATTTAGGGGCTTCATAGCAGGGGCTTCATAGCAGGGGATTCTTATTTAGGGGCTTCATAGCAGGGGATTCTTATTTAGGGGCTTCATAGCAGGGGAATTTTATTTAGGGGCTTCTTATTTAGGGGCTTCATAGCAGCGGCTTCTTATTTAGGGGCTTCATAGCAGGGGCTTCTTATTTAGGGGCTTCATAGCAGGGGATTCTTATTTAGGGCCTTCTTATTTAGGGGCTTCATAGCAGGGGCTTCTTATTTAGGGGCTTCATAGCAGGGGCTTCTTATTTAGGAGCTTCTTATTTAGGGGCTTCATAGCAGGGGCTTCTTATTTAGGGGCTTCATAGCAGGGGATTCCTATTTAGGGGCTTCTTATTTAGGGGCTTCATAGCAGGGGCTTCTTATTTAGGGGTTTCATAGCAGGGGCTTCTTATTTAGGGGCTTCATAGCAGGGGCTTCTTATTTAGGGGCTTCATAGCAGGGGCTTCTTATTTAGGGGCTTCTTATTTAGGGGCTTCATAGCAGGGGCTTCTTATTTAGGGGCTTCTTATTTAGGGGCTTCATAGCAGGGGCTTCTTATTTAGGGGCTTCATGGCAGGGGCTTCTTATTTAGGGGCTTCATAGCAGGGGATTCCTATTTAGGGGCTTCTTATTTAGGGGCTTCATAGCAGGGGCTTCTTATTTAGGGGTTTCATAGCAGGGGCTTCTTATTTAGGGGCTTCATAGCAGGGGCTTCTTATTTAGGGGCTTCATAGCAGGGGCTTCTTATTTAGGGGCTTCTTATTTAGGGGCTTCATAGCAGGGGCTTCTTATTTAGGGGCTTCTTATTTAGGGGCTTCATAGCAGGGGATTCTTATTTAGGGGCTTCTTATTTAGGGGCTTCATAGCAGGGGCTTCTTATTTAGGGGCTTCTTATTTAGGGGCTTCATAGCAGGGGCTTCTTATTTAGGGGCTTCTTTTTAGGGGCTTCATAGCAGGGGCTTCTTATTTAGGGGCTTCTTATTTAGGGGCTTCATAGCAGGGGCTTCTTATTTAGGGGCTTCATAGCAGGGGCTTCTTATTTAGGGGCTTCATAGCAGGGGCTTCTTATTTAGGGGCTTCATAGCAGGGAATTCTTATTTAGGGGCTTCATAGCAGGGGCTTCTTATTTAGGGGCTTCATAGCAGGGGCTTCTTATTTAGGGGCTTCATAGCAGGGAATTCTTATTTAGGGGCTTCATAGCAGGGGCTTCTTATTTAGGGGCTTCTTATTTAGGGGCTTCATAGCAGGGGCTTCTTATTTAGGGGCTTCTTTTTAGGGGCTTCATAGCAGGGGCTTCTTATTTAGGGGCTTCTTATTTAGGGGCTTCATAGCAGGGGCTTCTTATTTAGGGGCTTCATAGCAGGGGCTTCTTATTTAGGGGCTTCATAGCAGGGGCTTCTTATTTAGGGGCTTCATAGCAGGGAATTCTTATTTAGGGGCTTCATAGCAGGGGCTTCTTATTTAGGGGCTTCATAGCAGGGGCTTCTTATTTAGGGGCTTCATAGCAGGGAATTCTTATTTAGGGGCTTCATAGCAGGGGCTTCTTATTTAGGGGCTTCATAGCAGGGGATTCCTATTTAGGGGCTTCATGAATACATATGCACTCACCACTTTTCTCTTTTAAATTTAAGAAAATAATAATTTAAACGTGTTATTGTTTTCATTCCTCTTCACACTATTTGGACTATTTTGTTTATATCCACCACATGAAATCCAACTGGTTGACAATGGTTGCCACAGACATGCTCAGGAAAGAGAAACACAACTTAAAGCCTTCTTACATGCCTTCTCGAACCTCTCCTTACCACCTTCCTCAAAACACTTCTTAAAAGTGCTGAAGTGGTGCAAACTATCCTTAATCACTTCCTGTTCACAGTCACTGTCCCCACTGCACTAAAAACTCCTATGATGAAACACCTTCTGGGGAAAGGTGATAAAGATTCTTCAGCTCTCAGACACTCTCCAACCTTCCATTTCTAAGCAACATTCTGGAAAAATTGGTGTTCAAACAACTGAATTATTGTTTAGAGTGCCAACTATATGTTTTAAAAGTAATCCATTGGGTTTTGTGCCCACCACAGCACAGAGACAGCCTTAGTTTAAGTGGTAAATTATATTAGAGCCAACGCAGATGCAAAATTATTAGACTTTATTAATGATTTAGATACTTGGATGGCTCACAACTTTCTCCAGCTAAATCAGGCCGAAGCAAAGAGAGAGAGAACATTTAATTCACGGGCAATAAAGACAGACCACCAGGGGAAAAAAAGCTCTGTGTTATTTAAGATTCTGAACTCAATTTCGAATCAGACATTAGGAATCTGACCAAAATATATTTCTACCACCTGAGGAACATTGCCAAGGTGTGATTGTTTCTCTCTCAGGCTGATACAAAGACTCAGCCATGCTTTTATTACAAGCAAGCTTCACTACTGTAATGCTCTCCTGTCTGGTCTACCCAAGAAAGCCATTGGTCAACTGTAAAACATACAGAATGCTGCAGGGTACTGACCAAGAGCAGACAGAGAGCACATTACACCAGTTTAATGGTCTCTGCACTGTAAAACATACAGAATGCTGCAGGGTACTGACCAAGACCAGACAGAGAGCACATTACACCAGTTTAATGGTCTCTGCACTGTAAAACATACAGAATGCTGCATGCAGAACTGCAGGGTACTGACCAAGACCAGACAGAGAGCACACATTACACCAGTTTAATGGTCTCTGCACTGTAAAACATGCAGAATGCTGCAGGGTACTGACCAAGACCAGACAGAGAGCACATTACACCGGTTTAATGGTCTCTGCACTGTAAAACATACAGAATGCTGCAGGGTACTGACCAAGAGCAGACAGAGAGCACACATTACACCAGTTTAATGGTCTCTGCACTGTAAAACATACAGAATGCTGCAGGGTACTGACCAAGACCAGACAGAGAGCACATTACACCAGTTTAATGGTCTCTGCACTGTAAAACATACAGAATGCTGCAGGGTACTGACCAAGACCAGACAGAGAGCACATTACACCAGTTTAATGGTCTCTGCACTGTAAAACATACAGAATGCTGCAGGGTACTGACCAAGACCAGACAGAGAGCACATTACACCAGTTTAATGGTCTCTGCACTGTAAAACATAGAGAATGCTGCAGGGTACTGACCAAGACCAGACAGAGAGCACACATTACACCAGTTTAATGGTCTCTGCACTGTAAAACATAGAGAATGCTGGAGGGTACTGACCAAGACCAGACAGAGAACACATTACACCAGTTTAATGGTCTCTGCACTGTAAAACATACAGAATACTGCAGGGTACTGACCAAGACCAGACAGAGAGCACATTACACCAGTTTAATGGTCTCTGCACTGTAAAACATACAGAATACTGCAGGGTACTGACCAAGAGCAGACAGAGAGCACACATTACACCAGTTTAATGGTCTCTGCACTGTAAAACATACCAGAATACTGCAGGGTACTGACCAAGACCAGACAGAGAACACGCATTACACCAGTTTAATGGTCTCTGTAATGTAAAACATACAGAATACTGCAGGGTACTGACCAAGACCAGACAGAGAGCACACATTACACCGGTTTAATGGTCTCTGCACTGTAAAACATACAGAATGCTGCAGGGTACTGACCAAGACCAGACAGAGAGCACATTACACCAGTTTAATGGTCTCTGCACTGTAAAACATACAGAATGCTGCAGGGTACTGACCAAGACCAGACAGAGAGCACATTACACCAGTTTAATGGTCTCTGCACTGTAAAACATACAGAATGCTGCAGGGTACTGACCAAGACCAGACAGAGAGCACATTACACCGGTTTAATGGTCTCTGCACTGGCTGCCTGTGAGTTTTAGAATTCATTTTAAGATTATTTTATTGGTTTTTAAATCAATCCACGACTGTGCAGCCCAATACATGTCAGACATGCTTTTAAGTTATGTACCAAGTAGGTCCCTCAGGTTCTCTGGCATTGGCCTTTTAACTATCGGAATACCGAGGACCAAGAGGCCTGTAGAGGCAGCCTTTAGTTACTATGCCCCCAGCCTCTGGAATAGCCAGAGAACCCGAGGCTGAAACTGTGGACATACTGTATTTAAAAGCGATTAAAACACCTTGTTAGTTTTGCTTGTCCTCAAGGTGCAATTTATTTGTTCAATTTGTGGAATTCTTAAAAAAAAATTATCTTATGTTTGTTTCAGCTTTAATTTGTATTGTTTTTTTTGTTTCCTGAAGAAAACATTGTTCTGCATGTATAACATGTGCTGTATAAATAAAACTTATGTGATTTGATCTACTCTCCTCACCTCCCTGCTCCCCTCTCCTCTTCCCCTTCTCCCCTCACCACTTCTCCCTGCTTCCCTGCTCCCCTCTCCTTCCTCCCTGCTCCCCTCCACTCTCCTCTCCTCCTTGCTCCCCTCTCCTTCCTCCCTGCTCTTCTTCCTCCCTGCTCCCCTCTCCCCCCTCTCCTCTCCTCCCTGCCTACCTCTCCTCTCCTCTCCTCTCCTCTCCTCTCCTCTCCTCTCCTCTCCTCTCCTCTCCTCTCCTCTCCTCTCCTCTTAAATGTTCCTGTCATAAATTACTTTGTGTTTATATGTTGTGTGTGTTTGTGTGTGTGTTGCACATGGGGATGTAGCCTGAAGTTGTATCACTTGCTCTTTCGTATTGTTAGCTTTTCGAGTGGTGACGACTGATCAGATGATCACGTCTGCTTGCAAGGCAGAGGTACTGGGTTCGAGCCTCGATGTGAGCAGCGTGAAATTCACGGTGTCCTTGCCAGCCTGAATTCTCTGGAACCATATGATATGTGTTTGCTGCCTGGGTTCCTGCCAGTGATAGCAACATTTGTCGGCAAATTATTTCTCCCTCCGTCAGCTCTGGATGAAACAACACATTGCGCATCCTTCTGTTGTCCGCAGGAAGAGAGGGAATGAGAGAGAGGAAGAGAGGGATGGAGCATCTGTGTTTGGGTTATTTATGTCT
Source organism: Oncorhynchus masou masou (assembly GCF_036934945.1). Classification (NCBI taxonomy): domain Eukaryota; kingdom Metazoa; phylum Chordata; class Actinopteri; order Salmoniformes; family Salmonidae; genus Oncorhynchus; species Oncorhynchus masou. The sequence continues at coordinate 1,253,259 of NC_088239.1, read as the reverse complement.
AAATCAGCACTCCTCATCCTCCAGACAGTAGAAGGGAGAGACAGAGAGATACACAGAGCGAGAGAGAGACAGAGAGAGAGAGACAGAGAGAGAGAGAGAGAGAGAGAGAGAGACAGAGAGAGAGAGACACAGAGAGAGCGAGACACAGAGAGCGAGACAGAGAGAGAGAGAGACAGAGAGAGAGAGAGAGAGAGAGAGAGAGAGAGAGAGAGAGAGAGACAGAGAGAGAGAGAGACAGAGAGAGAGAGACACAGAGAGAGCGAGACAGAGAGCGAGACAGAGAGCGAGAGAGACACAGAGAGAGAGAGGGAGAGAGGGCTAAAACAACAAACACTAAAACAATCTAGGAAAAAGAGGAACAGCTCAATGTGATTGAAGAATCAAATCAGATCACGTCTGTTAAAGTTAGAACACAAACAACAGCTAGAAGAGCTACAGTATTCCATACAGGTTTGAACTGGGACAAAGTCACAGAAGAGGTCAGCATAAGGGGTTTGCTACTACAGGTCCATGAATAGATATGAGAAACCACACAGTTTTAAAGAAGGGTGAAAAGTCAGCTGTTTGTGACACACTACATGCCGGTTACACAGTCAGAGATGAAGGCTAGTCGAGGACTACACAGCTCCTGTCAATGGAGAGCTGCATTCCTCTCCTCTGAGGCATTGCTTTAGACTAGACTTAACCCATGTCTAGGAAACCGTTCTTAGTGTAGTAGTGATTTAGTCGTCTTCCTTGTTGTTTCTGCGAACTCTGTTATGCTGGACACATCAGATTACATTTACATAAGGGCATATACCCATAATAGAAAAGTTTAAACCCTTATTGCTGTAATCCATTTAGTGGCTGTTGCATGTTGCGTCAGACACTTCTGTTTGCCGGTCGTGACACATGTTGAGTGATTTTATAGTCTAATCATTTTATTTTTATAAACCCCACGTAGATTGTCCTGTAGCCCTCTGAGCCAGAAACAATGACACAACATCACTGTGTTGCTGGCACTGCATTACTCAACCACACAGTAGCATTACTATTCCAGTCTGCACACTATTCCCAGATGGGAACACAGGTCGTCCCACCTGTGAACAGCTGCACAGAGGCCGAGCAGCAGTGGCATAAGCCAAGGAGTGTTTTAATAGCTAAACCACATATCAACCCCATATTGTTGTAATCACATCATAATGCTAAGCAATTATTTCATGAACACTTAAATCGTCTCATGATTACATTTAGAATAGTGACCTTGTACTGTCTTTTTACAGGGTCTGAAACCTGGACCATAGGCAACAGAAGGAGGGATTTGGTATTCCCTAGTAGCCAGTATAGTAGGTAGTATTCCCTAGTAGCCAGTATAGTAGGTAGTATTCCCTAGTAGCCAGTATAGTAGGTAGTATTCCCTAGTAGCCAGTATAGTAGTTAGTATTCCCTAGTATCCAGTATAGTAGGTAGTATTCCCTAGTAGCCCGTATAGTAGGTAGTATAGTAGGTAGTATTCCCTAGTATCCAGTATAGTAGGTAGTATTCCCTAGTAGCCAGTATAGTAGTATAGTAGGTAGTATTCCCTAGTATCCAGTATAGTAGGTAGTATTCCCTAGTAGCCAGTATAGTAGGTAGTATTCCCTAGTAGCCAGTATAGCAGGTAGTATTCCCTAGTAGCCAGTATAGTAGGTAGTATTCCTAGTAGCCAGTATAGTAGGTAGTATTCCCTAGTAGCCAGTATAGTAGGTAGTATTCCTAGTATCCAGTATAGTATGTAGTATTCCCTAGTAGCCAGTATAGTAGGTAGTATTCCCTAGTAGCCAGTATAGTAGTTAGTATTCCCTAGTATCCAGTATAGTAGGTAGTATTCCCTAGTAGCCCATAGTTGGTAGTATAGTAGGTAGTATTCCCTAGTATCCAGTATAGTAGGTAGTATTCCCTAGTAGCCAGTATAGTAGGTAGTATAGTAGGTAGTATTCCCTAGTATCCAGTATAGTAGGTAGTATTCCCTAGTAGCCAGTATAGTAGGTAGTATTCCTAGTAGCCAGTATAGTAGGTAGTATTCACTAGTAACCAGTATAGTAGGCAGTATAGTAGGTAGTATTCCCTAGTAGCCAGTATAGTAGGTAGTATTCCCTAGTATCCAGTATAGTAGGTAGTATTCCCTAGTAACAGTATAGTAGGTAGTATTCCCTAGTAGCCAGTATAGTAGGTAGTATTCCCTAGTAGCCAGTATAGTAGGTAGTATAGTAGGTAGTATTGCCTAGTAGCCAGTATAGTAGGTAGTATTCCCTAGTATCCAGTATAGTAGGTAGTATTCCCTAGTAGCCAGTATAGTAGCCAGTATAGTAGGTAGTATTCCCTAGTAGCCAGTATAGTAGGTAGTATAGTAGGTAGTATTCCCTAGTAGCCAGTATCGTAGGTAGTATTCCCTAGTAGCCAGTATAGTAGGTAGTATTCCCTAGTAGCCAGTATAGTAGGTCGTATAGTAGGTAGTATTCCCTAGTAACCAGTATAGTAGGTAGTATTCCCTAGTAGCCAGTATAGTACATATAGTAGGTAGTATTCCCTAGTAGCCAGTATAGTAGGTAGTATAGTAGGTAGTATTCCCTAGTAGCCAGTATAGTAGGTAGTATAGACAGGTAGTATTCCCTAGTAGCCAGTATAGTAGGTAGTATTCCATAGTAGCCAGTATATTAGGTAGTGTTCCCTAGTAGCCAGTATAGTAGGTAGTATAGTAGGTAGTATTCCCTAGTAGCCAGTATAGCAGGTAGTATTCCCTAGTAGCCAGTATAGTAGGTAGTATTCCCTAGTAGCCAGTATAGTAGGTAGTATAGTAGGTAGTATTCCCTAGTAACCAGTATAGTAGGTAGTATTCCCAGTAGCCAGTATAGTAGCCAGTATAGTAGGTAGTATTCCCTAGTGGCCAGTATAGTAGGTAGTATAGTAGGTAGTATTCCCTAGTAGCCAGTATAGTAGGTAGTATAGTATTCCCTAGTAGCCAGTATAGTAGGTAGTATTCCTAGTAGCCAGTATAGTAGGTAGTATTCCCTAGTAGCCAGTATAGTAGGTTGTATTCCCTAGTAGCTAGTATAGTAGGTAGTATTCCCTAGTAGCCAGTATAGTAGGTAGTATAGTAGGTAGTATTCCTAGTAGCCAGTATAGTAGGTAGTATTCCCTAGTAGCCAGTATAGTAGCCAGTATAGTAGGTAGTATTCCCTAGTAGCCAGTATAGTAGGTAGTATTCCCTAGTAGCCAGTATAGTAGGTGGTATTCCCTAGTAGCCAGTATAGTAGGTAGTATTCCCTAGTAGCCAGTATAGTAGCCAGTATAGTAGGTAGTATTCCCTAGTAGCCAGTATAGTAGGTAGTATTCCCTAGTAGCCAGCATAGTAGGTGGTATTCCCTAGTAGCCAGTATAGTATAGTAGGTAGTATTCCCTAGTAGCCAGTATAGTAGGTAGCATTCCCTAGTAGCCAGTATAGTAGGTAGTATTCCCTAGTAGCCAGTATAGTAGGTAGTATTCCCTAGTAGCCAGTCTAGTAGGTAGTATTCCCTAGTAGCCAGTATAGTAGGTAGTATTCCCTAGTAGCCAGTATAGTAGGTAGTATTCCCTAGTAGCCAGTATAGTAGGTAGTATTCCCTAGTAGCCAGCATAGTAGGTAGTATTCCCTAGTAGCCAGTATAGTAGGCAGTATAGTAGGTAGTATTCCCTAGTAGCCAGTATAGTAGTTAGTATTCCAGTATAGTAGGTAGTAGCCAGTATAGTAGGTAGTATTCCCTAGTAGCCAGTATAGTAGGTAGTATTCCCTAGTAGCCAGTATAGTAGGTAGTATTACTATTAGCCAGCCAGTATAGTAGGTAGTATTCCTAGTAGCCAGTATAGCAGGTAGTATTCCCTAGTAGCCAGTATTGTAGGTAGTATAGTAGCAAGTCTAGTAGTAGTATTCCAGTAGCCAGTCTAGTAGGTAGTATTCCTAGTAGCCAGTATAGTAGGTAGTATTCCCTAGTAGCCAGTATAGTAGGTAGTATTCCCTAGTAGCCAGTATAGTAGGTAGTATTCCTAGTAGCCAGTATAGTAGGTAGTATAGTAGGTAGTATTCCCTAGTAGCCAGTATAGTAGTATAGTAGGTATTATTCCCTAGTAGCCAGTATAGTAGCCAGTATAGTAGGTAGTATTCCCTAGTAGCCAGTATAGTAGGTAGTATTCCCTAGTAGCCAGTATAGTAGGTAGTATAGTAGGTAGTATTCCCTAGTAGCCAGTATAGTAGGTAGTATTCCCTAGTAGCCAGTATAGTAGGTAGTATTCCCTAGTAGCCAGTATAGTAGGTAGTATTCCCTAGTAGCCAGTATAGTAGGTAGTATTCCCTAGTAGCCAGTATAGTAGGTAGTATTCCCTAGTAGCCAGTATAGTAGGTAGTATTCCCTAGTAGCCAGTATAGTAGGTAGTATTCCCTAGTAGCCAGTATAGTAGGTAGTATTCCCTAGTAGCCAGTATAGTGGCCAGTATAGTAGGTAGTATTCCCTAGTAGCCAGTATAGTAGGTAGTGTAGTAGGTAGTATCCCCTAGTAGCCAGTATAGTAGTAGGTAGGTAGTATTCCCTAGTAGCCAGTATAGTAGGTAGTATTCCCTAGTAGCCAGTATAGTAGGTAGTATTCCCTAGTAGCCAGTATAGTAGGTAGTATAGTAGGTAGTATTCCCTAGTAGCCAGTATAGTGGGTAGTATAGTAGGTAGTTCCCTAGTAGCCAGTATAGTAGGTAGTATAGTAGGTAGTTTTCCCTAGTAGCCAGTATAGTAGGTAGTAGTAGCCAGTAGCAGGTAGTATTCCCTAGTAGCCAGTATAGTAGGTAGTATAGTAGGTAGTATTCCCTAGTAGCCAGTATAGTAGGTAGTGTAGTAGGTAGTATTCCCTAGTAGCCAGTATAGCAGGTAGTATTCCCTAGTAGCCAGTATAGTAGGTATTATTCCCTAGTAGCCAGTATAGTAGGTAGTATTCCTAGTAGCCAGTATAGTGGGTAGTATAGTAGGTAGTATTCCCTAGTAGCCAGTATAGTAGGTAGTGTAGTAGGTAGTATTCCCTAGTAGCCAGTATAGTAGGTAGTATAGTAGGTAGTATCCCTAGTAGCCAGTATAGTAGGTAGTATAGTAGGTAGTATTCCCTAGTAGCCAGTATAGTAGGTAGTATTCCCTAGTAGCCAGTATAGCAGGTAGTATTCCCTAGTAGCCAGTATAGTAGGTAGTATAGTAGGTAGTATTCCCTAGTAGCCAGTATAGTAGGTATAGTAGGTAGTATTCCCTAGTAGCCAGTATAGCAGGTAGTATTCCCTAGTAGCCAGTATAGCAGGTATTATTCCCTAGTAGCCAGTATAGTAGGTTGTATTCCCTAGTAGCCCGTATAGTAGGTAGTATAGTAGGTAGTATTCCCTAGTAGCCAGTATAGTAGGTATAGTAGGTAGTATTCCATAGTAGCCAGTATAGTAGGTAGTATTTCCTAGTAGCCAGTATAGTAGGTAGTATTCCCTAGTAGCCAGTATAGCAGGTAGTATTCCCTAGTAGCCAGTATAGTAGGTAGTAACTGGTCATATCCTATTACACTTTGACTATATACAAATTATACAAATATACAAATATTGATTATCAGGTGTTTTCAAGTGTTTAGATTGTCTATCCACAGCAGCAGCTGCTTTGCTTTACAGAAGTACACTCCACAGCGCCCTTCTTGGTCCGATGTTTAGACAGAAAGGGTGGAGGTAAAACCTGGCACACAGTCATCAATGAGGAACCCCTTGTCTGTCATCACTGACATGTCTTCAGTGAGCCAAACAGTCCTGATTGTTTGAATAGCTCTTCGTCGCTGATGGAGCCAGCATTCAATTCTGACAGACAAATAACTTCTCCATGTGGGGCCATCCCATCCCTTTCAAGGTGCAGTGGGACCTGTAATGAGAGTGTGTAGAGGGAGACTGGCTGGCTGCTAGCATCTCAACTCAGTACAGTCAGTGATGACTTGGGTGTCTGGATACTTAACTTCGGAAACACAGCCTTGACATCTTCCGAAGACATCCATACAGAGACAGACCCCAGCAGAATGTAAAGGCAGTTGACCCATGTGACAACCCTCCCGCTTGTTGTCCAGTGATGGATGCCAAATCGGTCAGCGATGTCCTACTCAGCTGACCCCAAGGACAAGGACATGGTGGAAGAGGAACAGATCATTCAGAATGTCTCTGTAGGACAAATGCACAAATCACTAACAGATATTTGCAGTGGGCTATAGCTTTTAGCTAAAATGAAAAGTAACGTTGGTAAGACCATCAGAAGGGAGACACTGAGTGTTTACACGGAAGTGTCACCTCCTTATTCCTCAGTTTGGCTCTCCTTGCTCGTGTGACACGAACAATATTGGCATTTGACGGTTCGATGAGAGAACAAAAGGCCATCAGACGGTCATATGTAGCAAATCTACATGGGAAAAACACTGATAGGGGTTATTTAACATTAAATGTAGTATCGTAAATCTAAGACAGAAATGATGGTAGCTATTGAATATGGTGGCAGATGGCAAACAGTGTGAAGTTTATATGATGTAACAGTGCTAAGCAGGGCTCGGTTTACCCACCTTGTGAAGGCCTGGATCTGATTCCACAAATCACTGCAGCCCAAAATGACTTCTCCCAGTCAAATCCTCTACTTTGTTCCGTAGGTCCTCAATCTCTCTCTGCATCTCTTCCCTCTCAATCAAAACCAGATCAACTGCAGCGGGCCCAGGCACTGCACAGTAGTCGTGGTCATGGTATCCATCTTTGTATCCTCTCCATCTTCAACATGGTTGTCCTTGGTTTCTCCCTTCATTCCCAAACCCAAAGCTCTTGCTTGGACATGGTAGATATATCACTGGAATAGCAAAGGTACTTCTCCCTTCCTCAGACTTCGAAGCCCACTAGAAGATTCAATGAAATCGTCTGGTAGAAAGTCTCTACCACACACCTTGGAGTGACTTTCCTTGCCAATATTGATGTCCCATTTTTCTCTTAGCTCAGTATCATTGAGAAATTAGTGAAAACTCATCAAGGAGTATTTTGCTGAGGAGGTACACAATGGAACAGAGCAATATTCCATGGAGCTGACCTCTAGCCTCAAACTTTATGTTGCTCTTCTTCATTTCCTAACTTTCAATATGCCGCACCAACTAATAACATTATCCTACGTGCTGGTAGCTAATGTTTGCTAGCTAAAGAGACAAAAAAAGACACAACACAATAATCGAATTACAAAAATCACCAACTGAACAGATAAACACCATTTTCAATAAGATTAATAAAAAACACTATGGAAATATGATTATATTAATATACTAATTATATTAATAGATTGATTATGTTAATATACTGATTATATTAATAGATTAATTATGTTAATATACTGATTATATTAATATACTGATTATATTAATAGATTGATTATGTTAATATACTGATTATATTAATAGATTGATTATGTTAATATACTGATTATATTAATATACTGATTATTTTAATATACTGATTATATTAATAGATTGATTATGTTAATATACTGATTATATTAATATACTGATTATATTAATAGATTGATTATGTTAATATACTGATTATATTAATATACTGATTATTTTAATATACTGATTATATTAATAGATTGATTATGTTAATATACTGATTATTTAAATATACTGATTATATTAATATACTGATTATATTAATAGATTGATTATGTTAATATACTGATTATATTAATACACTGATTATTGTAATATACTGATTATATTAATAGATTGATTATGTTAATATACTGATTATATTAATATACTGATTATATTAATAGATTGACTTTGTTAATATACTGATTATATTAATAGATTGATTATGTTAATATACTGATTATTTTAATTATACTGATTGAATAATAGCATATACACAAGCACTACAGAAACAATGACAAGAACATATAGGGTTAAATACACAACATGTAATTGATGTATTGAAAATATACTGATTATGTTAATATATCACCATGAACGCCGCCCGAACTAGGAGAGGGATGTTAATATACTGATTCATTGTCCTGTTAATAATATACAGATGGGATTATACTTAATATACTGATTAGCCATGCTGTTAATATGCCTGAATTAAATAAATATATTGATTATGTTAATATCCTGATTATGGTTAATCATCTTTTACCTACACCGACCAAAACAACAAGTTTGATCTTCCAAAAGAACGACAGATTCATGGAAATTAATAGTTCACTGATTATATTAATATACATGAGCATATTGACACCACCATCAAAACACTCGGAGAAAGCAAGGTGAATAAAGTAAAGAAAACAATGCAGAAATGTAACCCTCTAATCCAACCAATCTAATGTGAAATATTGGGATTAGTTGCAGTGAAATATGGGGATTACTGGGCCCATTATTGCAGTGAAATCTAGGGCCCATTATTACAGTGAAATATGGGGCCCATTATAACAGTGAAATATGTGCATAAGGTCATGGGGCCCATTATTACAGTGAAATATGGGTTGAGGTCAGTGGGGCCCATTATTGAAATATGGGGCCCACAATGGAAATATGGGGCCCAGGTCATCTAAAATACGGGGCCCATTATGCAGCACCATCACTCTGGGGCCCATTATTCTTGGTCAAATTACACAACCTGGATGGGGCCATTAACAGTGAAATATGGAGCAGTGAAATATGGGGCCCATTATTAACTGACATATTATTATAGTGAAATATACCCATTATTACAGTGAAATATGGAGCCCATTATTACTGTCATTTTAATAAACATTAAAACTACCGTAAACAGAACAATCAATGAATGGGTCAAACATTAAACCCGGTAGTGAACCAGCATTAACATACACAAGCACTACAAGAAACATTCCTGACAAGAACATGGGCGAAACAGAGGGTTAAATACACAACATGTAATTATGTAATTGAAATATGGGGCCCAGGTACAGTGAAATATGTAGAATTACAGTGAAGCCATTATTACAGTGAAATATGAGCCAATTATTACAGTGAAATATGGGGCCCAAATTACAGTGAAATATGGGATTACAGTGAAATATGGGGCCCATTATTACAGTGAAATATGGAGGTTATTATCGTGAAATATGGGGCCCATTATTACAGTGAAATATGGGGCCCATTATTACAGTGAAATATGGAGCCCATTATTACACTGGAGGTGAAAAAGCCCATTATTACAGTGAAAATGGAGCCCAATTACAGTGATGAAGGTTAAATCATTATTACAGTGAAATATAGCCCATTAGAAGTGAAATAAACCAGATGGGATGGGCCCATTATGAACTCCGCCCATTATTACAGTGAAATATGGACGTGAAATAGAGGGCCCATTATTACAGTGAAATATGGGGGATTAGTGAAATATGGGCCCATTATTACAGTGGAGGTGTGTTATGGAGCCCATTATTACAGTGAAATATGGAGCAATTATTATCGTGAAATATGGGGCCCATTATTACAGTGAAATATGGAGCCCATTATTACAGTGAAATATCTATTATCGTGAAAATGGGGCCCATTATTACAGTGCTAGCCATGCTGGTTAAGTGTGCCTTGATTATTACAGTGAAATATAAATCACCAGCCCATTATCACAGTGAAAAGCAGCCCCCACACCATCACACCTCCTCCTGGGGCCCAGCTTCATGGTGGGACTCCGCATTATTATAGTGAAATAGATCATTTTTCACCTACACCGACCAAAACAACAAGTTTGATCTTATTAAGTGAAATATGCCAGATCTCATGGAAATTATTAGTTCACCGTGAAATATGGGGCCCATTATTACAGTGAAATATGGAGCCCATTATTACAGTGAAATATGGAGCATATTATTATCGTCACAAATCATTATTACAGTGAAACACCATTATTACAGTGAACCATCAAAAGTGAAATATGAGCCCATTATTACGAAATATGAGTGAAAAAGGCCCATTATTACAGTGAAATATGGGGCCCAGTACAGAAAACAAGCATTATTATGTAATGGGGCCCATTCTACAGTGAAATATTAACCATTATTACAGTGAAATATGGGCCCATTATTACAGTGAAATATGGGCCCATTATTACAGTGAAAATATGGGCCCATTATTACAGTGAAATATGGAGCCCATTATTACAGTGAAATATGGGGCCCATTATTATAGTGAAATATGGGGCCCATTATTACAGTGAAATATGGGCCCATTATAACAGTGAAATATGGGCATATTATTATCGTGAAATATGGGGCCCATTATTACAGTGAAATATGGAGCCCATTATTACAGTGAAATATGGGCCCATTATTATAGTGAAATATGAAATATGGGCCCATTATTACAGTGAAATATGGAGCATATTATTATCGTGAAATATGGGGCCCATTATAACAGTGAAATATGGGGCCCATTATTACAGTGAAATATGGAGCCCATTATTACAGTGAAATATGGAGCCCATTATTATAGTGAAATATGGTGCCCATTATAACAGTGAAATATGGGGCCCATTATTACAGTGAAATATGGAGCCCATTATTACAGTGAAATATGGTAGCCCATTATTACAGTGAAATATGGGGCCCATTATTACAGTGAAATATGGGGCCCATTATTACAGTGAAATATGGGGCCCATTATTATAGTGAAATATGGGGCATTATTATCGTGAAATATGGGGCCCATTATTACAGTGAAATATGGAGCATGTTATTAGTGAAATATGGGGCCCATTATTACAGTGAAATTATTGGGGCCCATTATTACAGTGAAATATGGAGCCCATTATTACAGTGAAATATGGGGCCCATTATTACAGTGAAATATGGGGCCCATTATTACAGTGAAATATGGAGCCCATTATTACAGTGAAATATGGGGCCCATTATTACAGTGAAATATGGAGCCCATTATTACAGTGAAATATGGAGCCCATTATTACAGTGAAATATGGAGCCCATTATTACAGTGAAATATGGGGCCCATTATTACAGTGAAATATGGAGCCCATTATTACAGTGAAATATGGAGCCCACTATAACAGTGAAAACACACATCATATAGGACAAAACCCTCACAGAAAAAGTGCATCTGGATTTTCAAAAACATGTACTTCCTCTTCTCCCGCCCGTTGAAAAAAAAGGCATGCAAATTCTGAGTTCACCTAGACGCATCACATGACTGGTTCATACAAACAAAAAGTATTTATGGACAACAGTCTCTGCCCAGAGAGTGACCTCTTAACACGACTGTCCCCATGGTCTAAACCTACACATCTGGAGGTGAACAATAAGAACACATGAATCAACTATTGGTGGAGTTGGGTGAAAGGTCAGAAAAAGGTGGAATGCTTCCGAACTGGTAAAGAGACTTTAGCTGAATGCTTAAACTGTCTAGAAGAGCCCAAACAAAGAGCAACCTTAATTAAATATAAAATGAGTGATCATAGTCTGGCAATTGAAACCGGACACCATCAATAAACATGGTTAGCTGGAGAAGACAGTTTCCAATCACCTGCCACAAATAAATATTCATTATAGACTCCTTCTTCCTGACAATTCCAAACGAAAATGTCTAAATTCACAGAACAATCAAACCAACTTTGAGGGGAAAGTTAATTTCTGATTAGTTTTTTGTGAGAAATTACTTTCAAAAGACAGAAATGTAAATGTGTAAATGTATTTGTCTTAAGGACATTACAACATTGAAAATATAAAATACAGGTCCTTGGAAAGTATAAATAAGCGCTTGAAAAAGTCCTGGAAAGTTCTTACATTTGACTTGCCAATGTCTGTTTAAATCCTGGCTACTGGATGATGAAAGAGAAAATCACCCGCTATTGAAATGTTCTGCGCATTACTCACTTTCCTGACAGATCTTGACCCAGGCCAGTATACATTTTATATAACCATCAATTAACTTAAGCTGAATTTCAAAGTTATTATGTGTTTGTCAACCCCCTCAAAAAAGTTAAATGTCACTGTATGTGTGTGCATGTGTGTGTGTGTTTGTGTTGGAGGGTCAGAGAAGAATGTGTGTGTGTGTGTTGGAGGCTCAGTGGAGTATGTGTGTGTGGTTAGAGTCCAGTGAGTGTACGTACAGTACATCAGGCCTTTGCAAGACAGTCAGTGCAACAAAATCATAATAAATAGTAATACAATAAGGGGGTTCATGTAAATCGTCCAGGTAGTCATTTGATTAACTGTTCAGCAGCCTTATGGGGGTAGAAGTTGTTTAGAGTCCTGTTGGTTCCAGATTGGGGGCATCTGTACTGCTTGCCGTGCGGTAGCAGAGAGAGCGGTCTATGACTGGGGTGGCTGGGGTCTTCTGACAATTTTCATGGCTTTTCTCTGACGCCGCCTGATATAGAGGTCATGGATTGGCAGGTTGCTTCGCCACAGTGATGTACTGGCTTGTTCGCACGACCCTCTGTAGCGCCTTCCGGTCAGAGGCCAAGCAGTTACCATACCAGGTGGTGATGCAACCATTTAGCCATACCAGGTGGTGATGCAACCGTTCAGCTATACCAGGTGGTGGTGCAGCCAGTCAGCTATACCAGGTGGTGATGCAGCCAGTCAGCTATACCAGGTGGTGATGCAGCCAGTCAGCTATACCAGGTGGTGATGCAACCATTTAGCCATACCAGGTGGTGATGCAACCGTTCAGCTATACCAGGTGGTGGTGCAGCCAGTCAGCTATACCAGGTGGTGGTGCAGCCAGTCAGCTATACCAGGTGGTGATGCAGCCAGTCAGCTATACCAGGTGGTGATGCAGCCAGTCAGCCATACCAGGTGGTGATGCAGCCAGTCAGCCATACCAGGTGGTGATGCAGCCAGTCAGCTATACCAGGTGGTGATGCAGCCAGTCAGCTATACCAGGGGGTGATGCAGCCAGTCAGCTATACCAGGTGGTGATGCAACCGTTTAGCTATACCAGGTGGTGATGCAGCCAGTCAGCCATACCAGGTGGTGATGCAGCCAGTCAGCTATACCAGGTGGTGATGCAGCCAGTCAGCTATACCAGGTGGTGATGCAGCCAGTCAGCCATACCAGGTGGTGATGCAGCCAGTCAGCCATACCAGGTGGTGATGCAGCCAGTCAGCCATACCAGGTGGTGATGCAGCCAGTCAGGATGCTCTCGATGGTGCAGCTGGATAACGTTTTGAGGATCTGAGGTACCGTGTCATATCTTTTCAGCCTCCTGATGGGGAAGAAGTGTTGTCGTGACGTCTTCACGACTGTCTTGGTGTGTTTGGACCATGTTAGTTTGTTGGTGATGTGGACACCAAGGAACTTGAAGCACTCAACCTGCTCCACTACAACCTCGTCAATGAGAATGGGGGCGTGTTCTGTCCTCCTTTTCCCTTTGTCCACAATCATCTCCTTTGTCTTGCACACATTAGGAGAAAGGTTGTTGTCCTGGCACCACACTGCTAGGTCTCAGACCTCCTCCCTATAGGCATCGTTGTCGGTGATCAGGCCTGCCACCCTCATGCCAACTTAATGACCTGTGTTAACGGAGGTTCATCTAATACATGTGATCGCTCTTTCTCTCCAGTCTGCCTGCTCATAATATGCAAAATGACAATCACAAAACACAACACGTTTTCATGTTCAACTTTCTTTATAAAATCAAATAGTTTGCCCTAATGAATAGTTATTGTCCATTTTTATGAATAGGAAAAAATATTAGCCATATCACTCTCCCTTTAGATTTTTAAATAAGATAAACTCAAATAAAATAGTTGTACTGTGTACGAACGTTGGTATCAGTGGTAGTAATTCCTAAAATGTTTTGTCACCTTCATATTCTCCTGTTTCCAGCCCCCATTGCTCTGTCAGAGACAAAGCATACGCCTGACATGACCCCCAACAATGCTCTCACGGCTCGCAAGATACACATTTCATCACTGATGCCTGCAGAGGACCGGTCATCAATTTGATTGTTTAAAAGTAATTCTACCGAACCTTGATTGACTTCTTTCATTTCTTGACTTAAACAGTCCGTTCATTCCTCTTGCAATCTCTCACTCCATCTCCATCTCTATCTCTAACTCACACTATCTCTCTGTCGCTATCTCTAACTCACACTATCTCTCTGTCTCACTCACTCCATCTCTCTATCGCTATCTCTAACTCACACTATCTCTCTATTGCTATCTCTAACTCACACTATCTCTCTATTGCTATCTCTAACTCACACTATCTCTCTGTCTCACTCACTCCATCTCTCTATCGCTATCTCTAACTCACACTCTCTCTATCTCTAATTCACACGCTCTGTCTCACTCACTCCATCTCTCTATCGCTATCTAACTCACACTATCTCTGTCTCTAACTCAAACTCTCTTTCTCTCTAACTATCTCTATCTCTAACTATTTCTCTAACTCATACTATCTCTATATCTCTAACTCATACTATCTCTCTGTCTCACTCACTCACTCCAGCTCTCTATCGCTATCTCAAACTCACACTATCTCTCTGTCTCTCTCGCTCCATCTCTCTATCGCTATCTATAACTCACACTATCTCTCTGTCTCTCTCGCTCCATCTCTCTATCGCTATCTCTAACTCACACTATCTCTCTGTCTCGCTCACTCAATCTCTCTATCTCTCTCTCTCTAACTCACACAATCTCTCTGTCTCTCTCGCTCCATCTCTCACCCCATTACATCATTGTGTATGTATTCACTATGCATGGCTTGTGAGATAATTATGTTTTCTCATTTCCAGTGTTTCCAATGTCTTTCTTCCCATCTCCCCCTTAACGGACAGTCATATGTGTCTGTATGTTATGGCCCTGAGTCACCCATCATCAGCTCTACCAGACATCAGCCTGCCTGGAAACATTTACACATATTACAACACACAGATTGATCCAAAGATTGAGCGAATCAACTCTGTTTCACCTGGAATTTCCCTGTGTATTAGGATGTGTAAACCTCTCTCTCTCTCTCTCTCTCTCTCTCTGTGTTTAGGGCCAAATATCACTCTAGTTTGCTCTGTTTTCTTTTGTGAATGTGTCAAGTAATTATCTTTTTGTTTTCTCATGATTTGGTTGGTTCTAAATGTGTTGCTGTCCTGGGGGGGTCTGCTCTGTGGGGTCTGTTTGTGTTTGTGAACAGAGCCCCAGGACCAGCTTGCTTAGGGTACTCTTCTCCAGGTTCATCTCTCTGTAGGTGATGGCTTTGTTATGGAAGGTTTGGGAATGGCTTCCTTTTAGGTGGTTATAGAATTTAACAGCTCTTTTCTGGTTTTTCATAATTAGCGGGTATTGACTTTATTCTGCATTATTTGGTGTTTTACGTTGTGATCATTTTTCTAAGAGAGAGACAACAATAAGGTAATTAGGTAGCATGTCTACCACTAATATCTCTACTACTACCATCACCACTAGTATCATTTATACCTCTAATATCTCTACCACCATTTCCACTAGTATCATTTATACCTCTAATATCTCTACCACTATTACCACTAGTAGTAGTTATACCTCTAATATCTCTACCATTACCACTAGTAGTATTTATACCTCTAATATCTCTACTACCATTACCACTAGTATCATGTATACCTCTAATATCTCTACCATTACCACTAGTAGTATTTATACCTCTAATATCTCTACTACTACCATTACAACTAGTATCATATACAGTGCCTTGCGAAAGTATTCGGCCCCCTTGAACTTTGCGACCTTGTGCCACATTTCAGGCTTCAAACATAAAGATATAAAACTGTATTTTTGGGACACAATCATGAAGTGGAACGACATTTATTGGATATTTCAAACTTTTTTAACAAATCAAAAACTGAAAAATTGGGCGTGCAAAATTATCTCATTGGTAGTAGTCTTCTCCTTGTATGAGCTGAAAGTTTAGAGGGACGGCCAGGTCTTGGTAGATTTGCAGTGGTCTGATACTCCTTCCATTTCAATATTATCGCTTGCACAGTGCTCCTTGGGATGTTTAAAGATTGGGAAATCTTTTTGTATCCAAATCCGGCTTTAAACATCTTCACAACAGTATCTCGGACCTGCCTGGTGTGTTCCTTGTTCTTCATGATGCTCTCTGCGCTTTTAACGGACCTCTGAGACTATCACAGTGCAGGTGCATTTATACGGAGACTTGATTACACACAGGTGGATTGTATTTATCATCATTAGTCATTTAGGTCAACATTGGATCATTCAGAGATCCTCACTGAACTTCTGGAGAGAGTTTGCTGCAATGAAAGTAAAGGGGCTGAATAATTTTTTGCGTGCCCAATTTTTCAGTTTTTGATTAGTTAAAAAAGTTTGAAATATCCAATAAATGTCGTTCCACTTCATGATTGTGTCCCACTTGTTGTTGATTCTTCACAAAAAAATACAGTTTTATATCTTTATGTTTGAAGCCTGAAATGTGGCAAAAGGTAATTCATTCTCAAATCATTTTTCAGAAACTTTTTTTTTTTTTTGATGTTACATTTCTTAGTTTTTTTTCAGTTCTGAGAAAACCAAAGGCTATATTGACCTTCTTTATTGTTTTGGTATTGTAAGTTATTGAAGACCTGAAAATAATTATTCATTAGGTGGGCTTGATAACCATGTGTATGTGACAAATACATTTGATTTGATTTGATTTTCATTTGATTTGATGAAGGCAACTCCAGATTTAACTCCTAATGGTATTATTAATAGTATTACGTGATGCTATGCTACTAGCCTAGCTAGTAGATGAGTAGCGTAGCCTAACCTACATGACCTGCAGTGGACAGCTGTGTAGCGTAGCCTAACCTTAATAGTAGTATGTTATGCTATGCTACTAGCCTAGCTAGTAGATGAGTAGCGTAGCCTAACCTACATGACCTGCAGTGGACAGCTGTGTAGCGTAGCCTAACCTTAATAGTATTATGTTATGCTATGCTACTAGCCTAGCTAGTAGATGTGTAGCGTAGCCTAACCTACATGACCTGCAGTGGACAGCTGTGTAGCGTAGCCTAACCTTAATAGTATTATGTTATGCTATGCTACTAGCCTAGCTAGTAGATGTGTAGCGTAGCCTAACCTACATGACCTGCAGTGGACAGCTGTGTAGCGTAGCCTAACCTTAATAGTATTATGTTATGCTATGCTACTAGCCTAGCTAGTGTAGCGTAGTCGAACCTACATGAACTACACAGCTACTCACTGTAAATCATGTGCGCTCACTCTAACGATTTGTCTAACGAATGTCCGGATGGCTTGATATTTTTTTCTATATTGTATTTATACTTTTTTTAACTACACTGAACAAAAACATGGATGCAACATGTAAGGTGTTGGTCCAATTTTACATGAGCTGAAATTAAAAGATCCCAGAAATCTTCCATACAAACAAAAAGCTTATTGCGCTCAAATGTGTTTAGTGAGCATTTCACTTTTGAGAAGATAATCCATCCACCTGACAGGTGTGACATATCAAGCAGCTGATTAAACAGCATGATCATTACACAGGTGCACCTTGTGCTGGGGGACAATGAAAGTACTCTTTAAAATGTGCAGTTTTGTCACACAACACAATGCCATAGAGGTCTCAAGATTTGAGGGAGCATGCAATTGGCATGCTGACTGCAGGAATATCCACCAGATCTGTTGCTAGAGAATTGAATGTTAATCTCCTCTAACATAAGCCGCCTCCAACGTAGTTTGAGAGTATTTGGCAGTACTTCTGACCAGCCTCACATCCGCAGACAGTGTGTATAGCGTTGTGTGGGGGAGTGGTTTGCTGATGTCAACGTTGTGAACAGAGTGCCCCATGGTGGTGGTGGGGTTATGGAATGGGCAGGCATAAGCTACGGACAACGAACACAATTGAATTTTATGGATGACAATTTGAATGCACAGAGATACCGTGACGAGATCCAGAAGCCCATTGTGGTGCCATTCATCCACCACCTCATGTTTAAGCATGATGAGGTCCTGAGGTCCATTGTGGTGCCATTCATCCATCACCATCACCTCATGTTTCAGCATGATAATGCACAGTCCCATGTCACAAGGATCTGCACACAATTCCATATCCTGCATACTCACCAGACATGTCACCCATTGAACATTTTTTGGGATACTCTGGATCTACGTGTACGACAACGTGTTCCAGACGCCACCAATATTCAGCAAACTTCCCACAGCCATTGAAGAGGAGTGGGACAACATTCCACAGGCCACAATCAACAGCCTGATCAACTCTACTCAAAGGAGATACATGATTCACACCGACTGACTGGTTTTCTGATCCATGCTCCGACTTTTATTTGTTTTAAAGGTATCTGTGACCAACAGCTACATATCTATATTCCCAGTAGTGTGAAATTCCTATATTAGTGCCTAATAAATATATTTCAATTGACCTATTTCCTCATATGAAATGTAACTCAGTAAATATCTTTGAAATTTTTGCATGTTGCATGTATATGTGTATAGCAATATGTAAACGACCTTCTAATGCATTTCAAAGCAAAAAATGGGCCAAAGACATAAATGGTAAATAATATATATATTCTATTCTCCTCTGTCAACGTTTAACAACTCCAAACTCATGTTGAGGTATTCAGACTGTCCCTACTAGATTGATGTCAGGTATAATTTGTATAATTTAAAAATAAATCTGCATACATTAACATGTGTTTTAATGAGAACCAAATGAATCATTCCATCTACCTACTTTTTCAACTAGAACCAGTCACTATCATTACTTCTGCACTCGCTGTTAATACTAGAACTTATTTCACAACCGCTTCAAAACAAGCTTGCAAGCACACCACACTTTTTTTTTGTCAATTACTTTTCAAGTTTCATTTGGATTTAATGTTTCTCTGCATTATTCTCTCTCTCTCTCTCTCTCTCTCTCTCTCTCTCCCTCTCTTCACCCTCTCTCTCTTTCTCTCTTCCTCCCTCTCTATCGTTTACTCCCCCTCCACTGTCTCTCGCCTTCCCTCCACTTCTCTCATTTACACATCCACAGATTGAGACACCTCTGTGTCACCTGGAATTTCCTTTTTTTGTATTGGGATAAATTATCCATCTTCCCCTCTCTCTGAAACTAATTGAACATTTATAATAAATTACTTGCCTCCGTGATGAGATGCCAAAATAGTGGTCAGACTTTCTAACACAACTCACCAGATTATCCCTCCCTCCCTCCCTCCCTCCCTCCCTCCCTCCCTCCCTCCCTCCCTCCCTCCCTCCCTCCCTCCCTCCCTCCCTCCCTCCCTCCCTCCCTCCCTCCCTCCCTCCCTCCCTCCCTCCTCTGTCAAACATGTAAACGGGAGGTTCTAACCACCTTCCATCCCAGCAGTATCAATGGGGTTCAGGGAACCATTAGACCAGAAGGACACAGAGCATGTGTCCCAAATGCACCCTATTCCCTATAAAGCGTGGTTGTGATACAGTAGCAGCCGGCAGTGACTGGTAATACAGAACCTCAGAGCGCCAAGACAGGGACACCACTACCTAACAGCAGGCCATCAACACACACACTGAAACCAGTGGAGAGTAGGACCACCCGAAACAAGAGGAACCGATTGGCTCATACCCAACCCCAACAGCCTACATGTATTGCTTTGTTAGATTCTCTAAATGAAAGAAGTACATGTTTTCGTTCAAGGAAATGTCTGAAGTTTTCCATTAGTTAATCATCAAGTTGGCCCGCACCTGAAACAAGTGGAAAGAACAACACTCTCCTAGTCTTACCCCTGGTCCATATAATGCTGTGGACCACATGACCTGCAGTGAGCAGCTGTGTAGCGTAGCCTAGCCTACATGACCTGCAGTGTTATGTAGCGTAGCCTAGCCTACATGACCTGCAGTGAGTAGCTGTGTAGCGTAGCCTAGCCTACATGACCTGCAGCATAGCCTAGCCTTCATGACCTGCAGTGAGTAGCAGCGTAGCCTAGCCTATATGACCTGCATGACCTGCAGCCTACATGCAGTGAGCAGCTGTGTAGCGTAGCCTAAACTACATGACTTGCAGTGAGTAGCTGTTTAGCGTAGACTAACCTACATAACCTGCAGTGAGTAGCTGTTTAGCGTAGACTAACCTACATAACCTGCAGTGAGTAGCTGTTTAGCGTAGACTAACCTACATAACCTGCAGTGAGTAGCTGTGTAGCGTAGCCTAAACTACATGACTTGCAGTGAGTAGCTGTTTAGTGTAGACTAAACTACATAACCTGCAGTGAGTAGCTGTTTAGCGTAGACTAACCTACATAACCTGCAGTGAGTAGCTGTTTAGCGTAGCCTAGCCTACATGACCTGCAGTGAATAGCTGTGTAGCATAGCCTAGCCTACATGACCTGCAGTGAGTAGCTGTGTAGCGTAGCCTAAACTACATGACTTGCAGTGAGTAGCTGTTTAGCGTAGACTAACCTACTTAACCTGCAGTGAGTAGCTGTGCAGCGTAGCCTAACCTACATGACCTGCAGTGTTATGTAGCGTAGCCTAGCCTACGTGATCTGCAGTGAGTAGCTGTGTAGCGTAGCCTAAACTACAAGACCTGCAGTGAGTAGCTATGTAGCGTAGCCTAAACTACATGACCTGCAATGAGTAGCTGTGTAGCGTAACCTAAACTACATGACCTGCAGTGCTCCTTTTGGAGCCTAAACTACATGATCTGTAGTGAGTAGCTGTGTAGTGGAGCCTAAACTACATGATCTGTAGTGAGTAGCTATGTAGCGTAGCCTCCTCCTACCCTCTCCTGGAGGTCACCCTCATAGACCTGCTACAAAGAGAAGTGTGATGCTACAGTGTTGACTTTAAAATACTTCCCTGCTCGCTCTCAGTGGGATCACAGACCAGGAACAATGTATCTATGTGAAGCCTTCTCAGCAGGTGGACGTTGAGCATGGTCCAGGACTAGAGGCAAGCTGGGAGTCCAGCCAGGGAGGGCCAGGGATTGGCTGCCCCTGGTCCGGCCTGGGGTTGACCCGCACTAAAGCACACAGGCCAGTTCCACACCATCACCTCTTTACTCTACCCCGGCTAAAACAACAACACCACACTCTGGGAGGGGGTGTGGGGAGGTGTTGGTGTGTGTGCGTGCATGTGTGTGTGTGTGTGTGTGTGTGTGTGAGAGAGAGAGACAGTAAATCTCAGTAAGACAAATATAATGGTATTCCAAAATAGGTCCAGTTGCCAGGACCACAAATAAAAATTCCATCTAGACATCGTTGCCCTAGAGCACACAAACAACGAATCATACCTCGGCCTAAACATCAGCTCAGGTTACTTCCACAAAGCTGTGAACGGTCTGAGAGACAAGGCAAGAAGGGCCTTCTATGCCATCAAAAATAACAAACAATGTGTTTGGTGTGTATGTATGAGCGTAGGATGTCTGCTGTTTGTGTGGAAGTATGTGTGTATGGTGTCTATTGTTTGTGTGTATTGTAAAGCAGCTATAAAAATGGATGACTGTGTATTTTGTACTTCAGAACGTTCTCTGAATAAACTGTACTAACCTTTTGCATAAGCTGTATCGTTGACTAATTATTATTAAACCCATGGTCTTACAAACCTCTGGGATTGGTCAAAGCTATTGGTTGATTGTTATTATCATTGGGATTGAAACATTCTCATGACACATACCACTACTGTACATGAAATACATGCAATACTACAGACATATCAGCACTATACATGAAATACTACAGACATACCACTACTATATATGAAATACTACAGACATATCAGCACTATACATGAAATACTACAGACATACCACTACTATACATGAAATACTACAGACATATCAGCACTATACATGAAATACTACAGACATAAACTACTATACATGAAATACTACAGACATACCACTACTATACATGAAATACTACAGACATACCACTACTATACATGAAATACTACAGACATATCATCACTATACATGAAATACTACAGACATACCACTACTATACATGAAATACTACAGACATATCAGCACTATACATGAAATACTACAGACATACCACTACTATACATGAAATACTACAGACATACCACTACTATACATGAAATACTACAGACATACCACTACTATACATGAAATACTACAGACATATCAGCACTATACATGAAATACTACAGACATACCACTACTATACATGAAATACTACAGACATATCAGCACTATACATGAAATACTACAGACATACCACTACTATACATGAAATACTACAGACATACCATTACTATATATTAAATACTACAGACGTACCACTACTATACATGAAATACTACAGACAGACCACTACTATACATGAAATACCACAGACAGACCACTACTATACATGAAATACTACAGACATACCACTACTATACATTAACTTCTTGGCTCACCTATCCCATTAGCGGGATCATTTTCATCAACATCCGCTGAATTGCAGAGGTCTAATTCAATTTAAATTACTAAAAATATTACATTTTCATGAAATCACAAGTGCAATATAGCAAAACACAGCTTAGGTTGTTGTAACCTTTTACGGCTGCTGTTCCAGTACAGGAACCAAATCAGCGAAAATTCCAGAGCGCCAACTAATTGTACTCGTTAAAACTCAAACGTTCATTAAAATTCACATGCAGGGTACTCAATTCAAGCCACACTCGTTGTGAATATAGCCAACATGTCAGATTTGTAAAATGCTTTTCGGCAAAAGCATGAGAAGCTATTATCTGATAGCATGCAGCCCCCAGAAACACACAAAGGGGAGGTACACGAAGAAATTAGCGTAGCCGGCGCTACACAAAACGCAGAAATAAAATATAAAACATTCATTACCTCTGACGAGATTCTTTGTTGGCACTCCTATATGTCCCATAAACATCACAATTGGGTCTTTTTTTTCGATTAAATCGGTCCATATATACCCAAAATGTCAATTAATGAACACCGTGAAATCCATGGAAAAAGGCACGTTTCCAAACGCAACGTAATTTTTTAAAATTCATAAAGTTGCCTATAAACTTTGACAAAACACTTCAACCTACTTCTGTAATCCAAGTTTAGGTATTAGTAAACGTTAATAAACGATCAAATTGATCACGGAGTGATCTGTATTCAATAACTAGTAGTTTTCAAAACGAAGTCCAATTTCTAGTCGACATCTTTTTTGGGTGCACATCTGAAGACCAGATGTGGTATTCAGTGATCTGACCAAGAATAAATGGGCCTGGAAATCACAACACTGGCGACATCGTGTGGAAGCTGTAGGAAGTGCACGCTCAGTCCCATCATTTATGGAAAGCCATAGACAATACATAGACTGGCGGATTGATTTTTTCTCCGTCGATTTTGTGATGAGGTTTTCTTGGGATTTTCACCACGGAACTCATTCTGTTAGAGTCACAGACACCATTGAACCAGTTCTAGAAACTTCAGAGTGTTTTCTATGCACACATACTAATCATATGCATATACAATATTCCTGGCATGAGTAGCAGGACGTTGAAATGTTGCGCGATTTTTAACAGAATTTCGAAAAAAGTAGCCCGATCTCTACACCTGGTGTATCAGATTTCAAAAAAGCTTTTCGGCGAAAGCACACCAAGCGTTTATGTAAGGACATCTCTCTCAGCAGACAAAACATTACAAACAGCTAGCAGCAAAGTAGATTGGTCACGAAAGTCAGAAAAGCAATAAAACGAATCGCTTACCTTTGATGATCTTCAGATGTTTGCACTCACAAGACTCCCAATTACACAATAAAAGTTACTTTTGTTCCGTAAAGATTATTATTATATCCAAAATACCTCCATTTGTTTGGTGCGTTATGTTCAGTAATCCACAGGCTCGAGCGGTCACGACGGGGCAGATGAAAACTCCAAATAGTATCCGTAAAGTTCATAGAAACATGTCAAACGTTTTTTATAATCAATCCTCAGGGTGTTTTTGCAATATATAACCGATAATACTTCAACCGGACTGCAGCTTCTTCAGAAAGAGACAGAGAAAAGGTCTGCTCCAAGCTGTTGGTGGATGCAAAACGCTGCTGGCACCCAACCATCCAATGACGTGATGTGATCTTTCTCGCTCATTTTTCTAAATAAAAGACTGAAACTATGTCTAAAGACTGTTCACACCATGTGGAAGCCATAGCAAAAGGAATCTGGTTGATATCCCTTTGAATGGAGGGAAGGAATGCAACGGAACAGAGACCTTTCAGGAAAAACAGCACTTCCGGGTTGGATTTTCCTCAGGTTTTCACCTGCAATATCGGTTCTGTTATACTCACAGACAATATTTTGACAGTTTTGGAAACTTTAGAGTGTTTTCAATCCTTATCTGACAACTATATGCATATTCTAGATTCTGGGCCTGAGAAATAGGCAGTTTCATTTGGGTACATTTTTCATCCAAATATCAAAATACTGCCCCTACACTCAAGAGTTAACAAAGCCATCATGTACAGAGAGATGAGCCTGGAGAAGAGCCCCCTAAGCAAGTTGATCCTGGGGCTCTATTCTCAAACACAAACAGACCCCACAGAGCCCCAGGACAGCAGCACAATTAGACCCAACCAAATCATGAGAAGACAAAAAGATAATACTTGACACATTGGAAAATTTCACAAATAAACTAGGATCATTTTTGGCCTTAAACAGAGAATACACAGTGGCAGACTACCTGTCCACTGTGACTGACCCAAACTTAAGGAAGTCTTTGACTATGTACAGATCCAGTGAGCATAGCCTTGCTATTGAGAAAGACCATCGTAGGCAGACCTGGCTCTCAAGAGAAGACAGGCTATGTGCACTCTGACCACAAATTGAGGTGGAAACTGAGCTGCAGTTCCTAACCTCCTGCCCAATGTAAGACCAGTGGTGACCAGTAAAAATTTGAAGAAAATAAAAAATATATATATATATTTAGTTATTTGGGTTTGCCTGTTCTGCATGTTATTTTGGTATGAATATGTGTCACATATCAGTTTACAAACAATGTAAAACAAATATTTATCATTGAGTTACTGAAGCCATATACAAACATGGTCTTTTTTTGTTTACTTGAGTAAGGCAGCTCCAAAATGCATGTGTTTCAGCCTAGCTCAGTGCTTTCTGTAGTGGTGCGGCAAGCCAGCAGAAAATAGGAGCGTTGTGCCATGATTAGCTCAGTGTTCTGTCACTCATGGGGACACTACGTCACTGCCAAGTTTAAGGGTTTACCTCGATAATTCTAGCCCTCTGGCCATATAGTTAAATTAGAAGTGCCCATCCAAGAAGGCTCAAGGTCATTGGCCACAGATAAAATGATGTAAAATCACGTTATATCCACAGTATACTGATCATGTTAACATCATACTTTTAAAATCTTAGCTAGTAGTCATCATAATATATCAAGTTGACAATCTACTGGAAAATCATTTTTAATCACTGTCATATGAAGATAAATAATGATAGCCAGGTGTAGCAGTGGGAAAGGAGTTCGCTGTTGGGACAGCTTTGTGTAGGCTCTAAGAGTTTGTGGGCACCGTTTGTCTTTCGTCCTGCTAGCTAATTTTCAATCGCTGGAAAATACATGAGATGAACTGAAAGCACATTTATCCAATGGGACATTAAACTTGAAATATCTTACGTTTCACTGAGTCATGGCTAAACGACGACATTAAGAACATACACTCTATCGGTAGGATAGAAGAGCAGCCTCTGGTAAGACAAGGAGGGGGAGGTATTTATGTAAACAACAGCTGATATCTAAGAAAGGCCCTCCTAGTGGTCAGGGACTTTAATGCAGGGAAACTTAAATCTGTTTTACCTCATTTCTATCAGCATGTCAAATGCGCAACCAGAGAGAAAACAATTATAGATCACCTGTACTCCACACACAGAGATGCGTACAAAGCTCTCCTTCGCCCTCAATTTGGCAAATCTGACTATAATTCTATCCTCCTGATTCCTATACACAGGCAAAATTAAAGCAGGAAGCACCAGAGACTCGGTCTATAAAAAAGTGGTCAGTTGAAGCAGATGCTAAAATACAGCACTGTTTTGCAGCACAGACTGGAATATGCTACAGGATTATTCTGAGGATCACATCAGTCACTGGCTCAATAATCGATGACATTGTCCTAAGGTGACTGTACGTACATAACCCAAACAGAAGCCATAGATTACAGGCAACATTCACACTGAGCTAAAGGGTAGAACTGTTGCTTTCAAGGGGCGGGACTCTAACCTGGAAGCTAAAAAGAAATCTCGCTATGCCCTCCGACGAAGCATCAAACAAGCCAAGCATCAATACAGGACAAAGATCAAATTGTACTACACGCTTGTCGGATGTGGCAGGGCTTGAAAACTATTACAGACTACAAAGGGAAGCACAGCTGAGAGCTGCCCAGTGACGCGAGCCTACCAGATGAGTTAAATAACTTTTTGCTGGCTTCGAGACAAGTAACACTGAAACATGGATGAGAGCATTGGCTGTTCCGGGCGGCTGTGCTCTCCGTAGCCGATATGAGTAAGACCTTTAAACAGGTCAACATACACAAGGCCAGACGGACTACCAGGACATGTACTCCGAGCTGACCAACTGAGTCTGTAATATCAACATGTTTCCAGCAGACCACCGTAGCCCCTGTGCCCAAGAACACTAAGGTAACCTGCCTAAATGAAATGCTTTGAAAGGCTGGTCATGGCTCACATCAACACTATTGTCCCAGAAACCCTAGACCCACTCCAATTTGCATATTGCCCTAACAGATCTACGATGATGCAATCTCTATTGCACTCCACACTGCCCTTTCACACTTGGACAAAAGGAACACCTATGTGAGAATGCTACTACAGCTCAGCGATCAACACCATAGTGCCCTCCAAGCTCATAAACACCCCCTTTGCAAATGAATCCTGGACTTCCTGACCCCACCCCCAGGTGGTAAGGGTAGGTAACAACACATCCGCCACGCTGATCCTCAACACGGGGCCCCTCAGGGGTGCGTGCTCAGTCCCCTCCTGTACTCGCTGTTCACTTATGACTGCACGGCCAGGCACAACACCACCAACACCATCATTAAGTTTGCTGATGACACAACAGTGGTAGGCCTGATCACCGACTACGATGAGACAGCATATAGGGTGGAGGTCAGAGACCTTACTGTGTGGTGCCAGGACAGCAACCTCTCCTCAATGTGATCAAGACAAAGGAAATTATTGTAGACTACAGGAAAAGGAGGACCGAGCACTTCCCCATTCTCATCAACCTGTCTGTAGTGGAGCTGGTTGAGAGCTTCAAGTTCCTTGGTGTCCACATAACCAACAAACTAACATGGTCCAAACACACCAAGACAGTCGTGAAGTGGGCACGACAAAACCTATTCCCCCTCAGGTGGCTGAAAAGTTTTGTCAGGGGCCCTCAGATCTTCAAAAGGTTTTACAGCTGCACCATCGAGAGCATCCTGATGGGTTGCATCACTGCCTGGTATGGCAACTGCTCGGCCTCCGACTGCAAGGCACTGCAGAGGGTAGTGAGTACAGCCCAGTACATCACCGCGGCCAAGCATCCTGCCATCCAGGACCTCTATACCAGGTGGTGGTGCGGAAGGCCCAGTACATCACCGCGGCCAAGCATCCTAACATCCTGGACCTCTATACCAGGCGGTGTCAGAGGAAGGCCCTAAAAATTGTCAAAGACTCTAGCTACCCTAGACTGTTCTGCCTGGTTTTGCACGGCAAGCGGTACCGGAGCACCAACTTTAGGTCCAAGAGGCTCCAAAATAGCTTCAAGTCAGAAGACTCCTGAACAGCTAATCAAATGGCTATCCAGACTATTTGTATTGCCCCCCCCCCCGCCCCCCTCTGGAATACTGCTACTGCTCTCTGTTATCAGCTATGCAATCACATAAATAACTACCTACATGTACATTTTACCTCAATTACCTGGTGCACCTGCACATTTAATCTGTACCGGTAGCCCCTGTATATAGCCTGCTATTGTTATTTACATTTTTACATTCTACATTCGGTATTCTATAGGCCCAGTACATCACTTTCTAATCCTAACATTCTGGACATTATACCAGGTTCAGAGGAAGGCCCTACATCACCGCGGCCAAGCATCCTAACATCCTGGACCTTCTATACCATTATCAGGATTTGTCTTCAAAGTCCCTGTTCATCAGACTGTTCTGTCTGGATAAAAACAGATAAAACTTTAGGTCCAAGAGGCTCAGCTTCAAAGTCTAATCAAATACCCATCTATTTGTATGTTTGACAGTTATTGTAAATATCCCAGTGGACTACAACCCCATTAAATGATGCATGTACTGACCCAATCCTTCCTGGATTTGAACCACAGTCCTGTATCCCTCCTCTATTGTTATTTACAGGACCTGAACCACAGTCCTTATCCAGAGCGACTTCAAATGAGGACCCTGACATCAGTGGAACAGCCATTTTACATTCTACATTCTGTATTCTATATTCTACATTCTATATTATAAATTCTAGAATCTATATTCTACATTCTAAATGTTACATTACATGTCCTATAGTCTATATTCTACACTCGTTATTGTATATTCTAAACTCTAATCAACATTCTATATTCTATATTCAACATTCAAATTATATATTTACATTCTATATTCTATTTTCCCCATTCTATATTGTAAATATCCCATTCTATTTTCTACATTCTATATACTACACTACGTATTCTTATTTCCATATAATTTTTTCTGTATTCTACATTCTATATTGTACATTCTGTATTCTCATTCTATTTTCTACATTCTATTTTCTACATTCTGTATTCTACATTCTATATACTACACTCTTCATTCTATATTCTACATTCTATGTTCTGCTTTCTATATTCTACATTCTAACCACAGTCCTCTCCTCCTCTATGAGGACCCTGAACCACATTCCATTTTATACATTCTATTTTCCTCTATTAGGTTCTGTAACCACATTATGTTTTCCACATTCCCATTCTCTATGAGGACCCTGAACCATATTCCTCTATTCCTCATTCTATAGGACATTCTATGTTCCATTCTATATTCTACATTCTATATTCTGAACCACATTCATAATTTTATATTCAACATTCTACTATGAGGTTTCAACTATATTCTACATTTTATCTGAACCACATTCTACATTCCACATTCTATATTCTACATTTTATGTTCAATATTCTATTTCCTAAATTCTATGTTCTGTGTTCTATATTCTACATTCTACTTTCTAATTCTACATTCTACATTCCAGTTCTAGGTCCTCTATGATTTATTGCACCTTCTATATTATCATTATTTGTCTTAAGTCCCTGTTCATCAAGTTAGATTGTGATAAAAACACAGATAAAACCTCCACGGTCATCAAAGTCAAGATGAATCTATACTGTATGTTTGACAGCACAGTGGACTACAACCCCATTAAATGATGCATGTACGGACCCAATCCTTCTCGGATCTGAACCACAGTCCTCTCCCCTCCTCTATGAGGACCCTGAACCACAGTCCTCTCCCTTCCTCTATGAGGACCCTGAACCACAGTCCTCTCCCCTCCTCTATGAGGACCCAACCCTTCTCGGATCTGAACCACAGTCCTCTCCCCTCCTCTATGAGGTCCCTGAACCACAGTCCTCTCCCCTGCTCTATGAGGTCCCTGAACCACAGTCCTCTCCCCTCCTCTATGAGGACCCTGAACCACAGTCCTCTCCCCTCCTCTATGAGGACCCAACCCTTCTCGGATCTGAACCACAGTCCTCTCCCCTCCTCTATGAGGACCCTGAACCACAGTCCTCTCCCCTCCTCTATGAGGACCCTGATCCACATTCCTCTCCCCTCCTCTATGAGGACCCTGATCCACAGTCCTTTCCCCTCTTCTATGAGGACCCTGATCCACAGTCCTCTCCCCTCCTCTATGAGGACCCTGATCCACAGTCCTCTCCCCTCCTCTATGAGGACCCTGAACCACAGTCCTCTCCCCTCCTCTATGAGGACCCTGAACCACAGTCCTCTCCCCTCCTCTATGAGGACCCTGAACCACAGTCCTCTCCCCTCCTCTATGAGGACCCTGAACCACAGTCCTCTCCCCTCCTCTATTAGGACCCTGAACAACAGTCCTCTTCCCTCCTCTATGAGGACCCTGATCCACAGTCCTCTCCCCTCCTCTATGAGGACCCTGATCCACAGTCCTCTCCCCTCCTCTATGAGGACCCTGATCCACAGTCCTCTCCCCTCCTCTATGAGGACCCTGAACCACAGTCCTCTCCCTTTCCTCTATGAGGACCCTGATCCACAGTCCTCTCCCATCCTCTATGAGGACCCTGATCCACAGTCCTCTCCCCTCCTCTATGAGGACCCTGAACCACAGTCCTCTCCCTTTCCTCTATGAGGACCCTGAACCACAGTCCTCTCCCTTTCCTCTATGAGGACCCTGAACCACAGTCCTCTCCCCTCCTCTATGAGGACCCTGAACCACAGTCCTCTCCCCTCCTCTATGAGGACCCTGATCCACAGTCCTCTCCCCTCCTCTATGAGGACCCTGATCCACAGTCCTCTCCCCTCCTCTATGAGGACCCTGAACCACAGTCCTCTCCCTTTCCTCTATGAGGACCCTGATCCACAGTCCTCTCCCCTCCTCTATTAGGACCCTGAACCACAGTCCTCTCCCCTCCTCTATGAGGACCCTGAACCACAGTCCTCTCCCTTTCCTCTATGAGGACCCTGATCCACAGTCCTCTCCCATCCTCTATGAGGACCCTGATACACAGTCCTCTCTGATCCACAGTCCCCTCCTCTATGAGGACCCTGATCCACAGTCCTCTCCCCTCCTCTATGAGGACCCTGAACCACAGTCCTCTCCCTTTCCTCTATGAGGACCCTGAACCACAGTCCTCTCCCCTCCTCTATGAGGACCCTGATCCACAGTCCTCTCCCCTCCTCTATGAGGACCCTGAACCACAGTCCTCTCCCTTCCTCTATGAGGACCCTGAACAACAGTCCTCTCCCCTCCTCTATGAGGACCCTGAACCACAGTCCTCTCCCCTCCTCTATGAGGACCCTGAACCACAGTCCTCTCCCCTCCTCTATGAGGACCCTGAACCACAGTCCTCTCCCCTCCTCTATGAGGACCCAACCCTTCTCGGATCTGAACCACAGTCCTCTCCCCTCCTCTATGAGGACCCTGAACCACAGTCCTCTCCCCTCCTCTATGAGGACCCTGAACCACAGTCCTCTCCCCTCCTCTATGAGGACCCTGAACCACAGTCCTCTCCCCTCCTCTATGAGGACCCTGAACCACAGTCCTCTCCCCTCCTCTATGAGGACCCTGATCCACAGTCCTCTCCCCTCCTCTATGAGGACCCTGATCCACAGTCCTCTCCCCTCCTCTATTAGGACCCTGATCCACAGTCCTCTCCCCTCCTTATGAGGACCCTGATCCACAGTCCTCTCCCCTCCTCTATGAGGACCCTGAACCACAGAGGAGTCCTCTCCCCTCCTCTACGAGGACCCTGAACCACAGTCCTCTCCCCTCCTCTATGAGGACCCTGATCCACAGTCCTCTCCCCTCCTCTATGAGGACCCTGAACCACAGTCCTCCCCTCCTTTATGAGGACCCTGAACCACAGTCCTCTCCCCTCCTCTATGAGGACCCTGAACCACAGTCCTCTCCCCTCCTCTATGAGGACCCTGATCCACAGTCCTCTCCCTCCTCTATTAGGACCCTGATCCACAGTCCTCTCCCCTCCTCTATGAGGACCCTGATCCACAGTCCTCTCCCCTCCTTTATGAGGACCCTGATCCACAGTCCTCTCCCCTCCTCTATGAGGACCCTGAACCACAGTCCTCTCCCCTCCTCTATGAGGACCCTGAACCACAGTCCTCTCCCCTCCTCTATGAGGACCCTGATCCACAGTCCTCTCCCCTCCTCTATGAGGACCCTGAACCACAGTCCTCTCCCCTCCTCTATGAGGTCCCTGAACCACAGTCCCTCCCCCTTCTATGGGGACCCTGAACCACAGTCCTCTCCCCTCCTCTATGAGGACCCTGAACCACAGTCCTCTCCCCTCCTCTATGAGGACCCTGAACCACAGTCCTCTCCCCTCCTCTATGAGGACCCTGAACCACAGTCCTCTCCCCTCCTCTATGAGGACCCTGAACCACAGTCCTCTCCCCTCCTCTATGAGGACCCTGAACCACAGTCCTCTCCCCTCCTCTATGAGGACCCTGAACCACAGTCCTCTCCCCTCCTCTATGAGGACCCTGAACCACAGTCCTCTCCCCTCCTCTATGAGGTCCCTGAACCACAGTCCTCTCCCCTCCTCTATGAGGACCCTGAACCACAGTCCTCTCCCCTCCTCTATGAGGACCCTGAACCACAGTCCTCTCCCCTCCTCTATGAGGACCCTGAACCACAGTCCTCTCCCCTCCTCTATTAGGACCCTGAACAACAGTCCTCTCCCCTCCTCTATGAGGACCCTGATCCACAGTCCTCTCCCCTCCTCTATGAGGACCCTGAACCACAGTCCTCTCCCCTCCTCTATTAGGACCCTGAACAACAGTCCTCTCCCCTCCTCTATGAGGACCCTGAACCACAGTCCTCTCCCCTCCTCTATGAGGACCCTGAACAACAGTCCTCTCCCCTCCTCTATGAGGACCCTGAACCACAGTCCTCTCCCCTCCTCTATGAGGACCCTGAACCACAGTCCTCTCCCCTCCTCTATTAGGACCCTGAACCACAGTCCTCTCCCCTCCTCTATGAGGACCCTGATCCACAGTCCTCTCCCCTCCTCTATGAGGACCCTGAACCACAGTCCTCTCCCCTCCTCTATGAGGACCCTGAACCACAGTCCTCTCCCCTCCTCTATGAGGACCCTGAACCACAGTCCTCTCCCCTCCTCTATGAGGACCCTGAACCACAGTCCTCTCCCCTCTTCTATGAGGACCCTGATCCACAGTCCTCTCCCCTCCTCTATGAGGACCCTGAACCACAGTCCTCTCCCCTCCTCTATGAGGACCCTGAACCACAGTCCTCTCCCCTCCTCTATGAGGACCCTGAACCACAGTCCTCTCCCCTCCTCTATGAGGACCCTGAACCACAGTCCTCTCCCCTCCTCTATGAGGACCCTGAACCACAGTCCTCTCCCCTCCTCTATGAGGACCCTGATCCACAGTCCTCTCCCCTCCTCTATGAGGACCCTGAACCACAGTCCTCTCCCCTCCTCTATGAGGACCCTGATCCACAGTCCTCTCCCCTCTTCTATGAGTGTGTCACAGCCATATCAGTCAGATGACACGTTTCAGACACACCAGACTAGACACACAAATCAGTGCGTGTGCATGCGTTTGTGTCGTGTGTGTTTCTTTGTGTGTGTCAGCGTCCGTGCGTTGCGTGCGTGCATTGCATATTATGGCGCTGTGACTGGCCACCTGCTGATGAGCCCCACCCACTCTGGATGATTGATGTTCAAAACTTGACCCTGTTTTCTGGGCGGGGGGGGGGGTAGGGGAAGGAGAGGGGGGAGCTGGGATTGAAAACCATCCTGGTGGACTGTGTGACTGTTTCAGGCTGTTCCCTGTCTTTCAAACACACACACACACACACACACACACACACACACACACACACACACACACACACACACACACACACACACACAGCCCTTGTATCAAAGGAACTCTAGGGGTGCTCCCGAATACGCTGTCAAAACGAGTATCGTAACGGCTCTGGAAAATTTTCTGAATATGATTATGACAGTATTCTTTGTAATTATCCGTCAATGGAACCAAAGTAATTTTCAGCTGCTGCTCTATTTCACTTAAACAGTGTGAAGCGCTGTGTGCTACAAACTATTGTTTTTTTTTCTCTGTCTGGAAAGAAAACGTGAGGGATCTCAGTTGAGCCTGCTGCAACCTGGATAGAAGAAGACGTTCTCCCTCTGCTCTCATTTCCCCCAGACAGACACATGTGCGGCTGTTTCACTCACAGTCACTCGTCTCAGGGCACAGGGGTCCCCTCTTCTCCAAACGTCATGTATGAATCAAAATCCTGAGCTAGTCATTGTTGTTCAATCAAGTTATTTCCCGACTACTTGGCTGAGGCCGTATGGTTGTTTAGTCTGTGTTGTTTAGTCTGTCTACTTGACTGAGGCTGTATGGTTGTTTAGTCTGTCTACTTGGCTGAGGCCGTATGGTTGTTTAGTCTGTCTACTTGGCTGAGGCCATATGGTTGTTTAGTCTGTGTTGTTTAGTTTGTCTACTTGGCTGAGGCCGTATGGTTGTTTAGTCTGTCTACTTGGCTGAGGCCGTATGGATGTTTAGTCTGTGTTGTTTAGTCTGTCTACTTGGCTGAGGCTGTATGGTTG
The DNA here is from genome assembly GCF_036934945.1 of Oncorhynchus masou masou. NCBI lineage: Eukaryota > Metazoa > Chordata > Actinopteri > Salmoniformes > Salmonidae > Oncorhynchus > Oncorhynchus masou. Next base: position 1,218,875 of record NC_088239.1, on the reverse strand, counting down.
TTTAGTCTGTCTACTTGGCTGAGGCCGTATGGTTGTTTAGTCTGTCTACTTGGCTGAGGCCGTATGGTTGTTTAGTCTGTCTACTTGGCTGAGGCTGTATGGTTGTTTTGGTCCGTCTGTGTTGTTTAGTAGGCCTACTTTGTTGTCCATATAATGATTCCGTAGTTGATGACGTCTCTTGTTTTGTCATGGTTCCAAGCCCATGCCTGCTTCCTGTTTCCTAACCGAGCCAAAGATCATTAGAAAATGTATTGACAAATGAACATCCTTTATTTTGATTGTTACAGAAGTCGTGAAAACGTTTTCCTCCTCTCTACAATGAAACAATACATGGTGTTTATCTACATCAGGGTCCGGAATAAAACACAGTAGTAGCCAACCAAGTACAGTATTAGTACTAATTAGTACTTAGTAAACATGTACAATATTAGTATTAGTACTAATTAGTACTTAGTAAACATGTACAATATTAGTATTAATACTAATTTGTATTTAGTAAACATGCACAATATTAGTATTAGTACTAATTAGTAAACATGTACAATATTAGTATTAGTACTAATTAGTACTTAGTAAACATGCACAATATTAGTATTAGTTCTAATTAGTAACCATGCACAGTATTTGTCTAATTAGTAACCTAATTCCTTGACAAGTCAATAGGATTAAGTTGTAATGGGTTTCCTCCATCTCCTCCTCTGATGAAGAGGTGGAACAAGGATCGGACCAAAATGCAGAGTGGTTCGTTAGATACATCTTTAATGATGAAGAAAACACGAACAATACAAAACAACAAACGTTGAAAACCGAAACAGCCCTGACTGGTGCAACAAACACAGAGACAGGAACAATCACCCACAAACACACAGTGAAACCCAGGCTACCTAAATATGGTTCCCAATCAGAGACAACGATAATCACCTGACTCTGATTGAGAACCGCCTCAGGCAGCCATAGACTAATCTATACACCCCACACAACCCCAAGACGAAACACACTACAAATAAACCCATGTCACACCCTGGCCTGACCCAATAAATGAAGATAACATAATAAATATAGACCAGGGCGTGACATAAGTAAGTTAATCGTGGGCATTTTCATCTGATGGATCGTTTAACAGTATGTGTGAATGTGTGACGGAACGTAACCATGCCCTCTGACTGTTTTACAGTTTATTAAATTGAACAGGGGCAGGCAAAAGGCAGGTCAAGGGCAGGCAGAGGTCAGCAATCCAGAAAGGTGGGGACAAGGTACAGGACAGCAGGCAGGATCAAGGTCAACACCAGGAAGACGAGGAAACAGGAACAATCAACAGACCGTATGGCTCCTACCAGAATGTCTCCTTCTAGTTGAATTCCAGACAGCATGTCTCCTTCTAGTTGAATTCCAGACAGCATGTCTCCTTCTAGTTGAATTCCAGACAGCATGTCTCCTTCTAGTTGAATTCCAGACAGCATGTCTCCTTCTAGTTGAATTCCAGACAGAATGTCTCCTTCTAGTTGAATTCCAGACAGCATGTCTCCTTCTAGTTGAATTCCAGACAGCATGTCTCCTTCTAGTTGAATTCCAGACAGCATGTCTCCTTCTAGTTGAATTCCAGACAGAATGTCTCCTTCTAGTTGAATTCCAGACAGCATGTCTCCTTCTAGTTGAATTCCAGACAGCATGTCTCCTTCTAGTTGAATTCCAGACAGCATGTCTCCTTCTAGTTGAATTCCAGACAGCATGTCTCCTTCTAGTTGAATTCCAGACAGCATGTCTCCTTCTAGTTGAATTGCAGACAGAATGTCTCCTTCTAGTTGAATTCCAGACAGCATGTCTCCTTCTAGTTGAATTCCAGACAGCATGTCTCCTTCTAGTTGAATTGCAGACAGATGGTCTCCTTCTAGTTGAATTCCAGACATCATGTCTCCTTCTAGTTGAATTGCAGACAGATGGTCTCCTTCTAGTTGAATTGCAGACAGCAAGTCTCCTTCTAGTTGAATTCCAGACAGCATGTCTCCTTCTAGTTGAATTGCAGACAGAATGTCTCCTTCTAGTTGAATTCCAGACAGCATGTCTCCTTCTAGTTGAATTCCAGACAGCATGTCTCCTTCTAGTTGAATTCCAGACAGCATGTCTCCTTCTAGTTGAATTCCAGACAGCATGTCTCCTTCTAGTTGAATTCCAGACAGCATGTCTCCTTCTAGTTGAATTCCAGACAGCATGTCTCCTTCTAGTTGAATTCCAGACAGCATGTCTCCTTCTAGTTGAATTGCAGACAGATGGTCTCCTTCTAGTTGAATTCCAGACAGCATGTCTCCTTCTAGTTGAATTCCAGACAGCATGTCTCCTTCTAGTTGAATTGCAGACAGCAAGTCTCCCTCTTATAGTCCAATATTTACACATGTATCAAGGAAGGGGGCATTAAGGTTAAGTGTTTAAACTGTGAGGTATTAGCAATAGTAAATAAGAGAAGCCGCAGTTGTGATGTGTGTGTGTGTGTGTGTGTGTGTGTGTGTGTGTGTGTGTGTGTGTGTGTGTGTGTGTGTGTGTGTGTGTGTGTGTGTGTGTGTGTGTGTGTGTGTGTATGCATGCCTGCGTGATTGTCAGTGTAGTGTCCAGTCAGTGTAGTGTGTGTAGTGTCCAGTCAGTGTAGTGTCCAGTCAGTGTAGTGTGTGTAGTGTCCAGTCAGTGTAGTGTCCAGCCAGTGTAGTGACCAGTCAGTGTAGTGTCCAGTCAGTGTAGTGTCCAGTCAGTGTAGTGTGTGTAGTGTCCAGTCAGTGTAGTGTCCAGTCAGTGTAGTGTCCAGCCAGTGTAGTGACCAGTCAGTGTAGTGTCCAGTCAGTGTAGTGTCCAGTCAGGGTAGTGTCCAGTCAGTGTAGTGTGTGTAGTGTCCAGTCAGTGTAGTTTCCAGTCAGTGTAGTGTCCAGTCAGTGTAGTGTCCAGTCAGTGTAGTGACCAGTCAGTGTAGTGTCCAGTCAGTGTAGTGACCAGTCAGTGTAGTGTCCAGTCAGTGTAGTGTGTGTAGTGTCCAGTCAGTGTAGTGACCAGTCAGTGTAGTGACCAGTCAGTGTAGTGTCCAGTCAGTGTAGTGTCCAGTCAGTGTAGTGTGTGTAGTGTCCAGTCAGTGTAGTGTCCAGTCAGTGTCGTGTCCAGTCAGTGTAGTGTGTGTAGTGTCCAGTCAGTGTAGTGTCCAGTCAGTGTAGTGTCCAGTCAGTGTAGTGTGTGTAGTGTCCAGTCAGTGTAGTGTCCAGTCAGTGTAGTGTGTGTAGTGTCCAGTCAGTGTAGTGTCCAGTCAGTGTAGTGTCCAGTCAGTGTAGTGTGTGTAGTGTCCAGTCAGTGTAGTGTGTGTAGTGTCCAGTCAGTGTAGTGTCCAGTCAGTGTAGTGTCCAGTCAGTGTAGTGTCCAGTCAGTGTAGTGTGTGTAGTGTCCAGTCAGTGTAGTGTCCAGTCAGTGTAGTGTGTGTAGTGTCCAGTCAGTGTAGTGTCCAGTCAGTGTAGTGTGTGTAGTGTCCAGTCAGTGTAGTGTCCAGTCAGTGTAGTGTGTGTAGTGTCCAGTCAGTGTAGTGTCCAGTCAGTGTAGTGTGTGTAGTGTCCAGTCAGTGTAGTGTCCAGTCAGTGTAGTGTTCAGTCAGTGTGGTGTTCAGTCAGTGTAGTGTTCAGTCAGTGTAGTGTCCAGTCAGTGTAGTGTGTGTAGTGTTCAGTCAGTGTAGTGTCCAGTCAGTGTAGTGTTCAGTCAGTGTAGTGTTCAGTCAGTGTAGTGTCCAGTCAGTGTAGTGTGTGTAGTGTCCAGTCAGTGTAGTGTGTGTAGTGTCCAGTCAGTGTAGTGTTCAGTCAGTGTAGTGTTCAGTCAGTGTAGTGTCCAGTCAGTGTAGTGTGTGTAGTGTCCAGTCAGTGTAGTGTGTGTAGTGTCCAGTCAGTGTAGTGTCCAGTCAGTGTAGTGTCCAGTCAGTGTAGTGTCCAGTCAGTGTAGTGTTCAGTCAGTGTAGTGTCCAGTCAGTGTAGTGTCCAGTCAGTGTAGTGTCCAGTCAGTGTAGTGTTCAGTCAGTGTAGTGTCCAGTCAGTGTAGTGTCCAGTCAGTGTAGTGTCCAGTCAGTGTAGTGTCCAGTCAGTGTAGTGTGTGTAGTGTCCAGTCAGTGTAGTGTCCAGTCAGTGTAGTGTCCAGTCAGTGTAGTGTGTGTAGTGTCCAGTCAGTGTAGTGTCCAGTCAGTGTAGTGTGTGTAGTGTCCAGTCAGTGTAGTGTCCAGTCAGTGTAGTGTCCAGTCAGTGTAGTGTGTGTAGTGTTCAGTCAGTGTAGTGTCCAGTCAGTGTAGTGTCCAGTCAGTGTAGTGTTCAGTCAGTGTAGTGTCCAGTCAGTGTAGTGTGTGTAGTGTCCAGTCAGTGTAGTGTGTGTAGTGTCCAGTCAGTGTAGTGTGTGTAGTGTCCAGTCAGTGTAGTGTGTGTAGTGTCCAGTCAGTGTAGTGTGTGTAGTGTCCAGTCAGTGTAGTGACCAGTCAGTGTAGTGTCCAGTCAGTGTAGTGTCCAGTCAGTGTAGTGTGTGTAGTGTCCAGTCAGTGTAGTGTCCAGTCAGTGTCGTGTCCAGTCAGTGTAGTGTGTGTAGTGTCCAGTCAGTGTAGTGTCCAGTCAGTGTAGTGTCCAGTCAGTGTAGTGTGTGTAGTGTCCAGTCAGTGTAGTGTCCAGTCAGTGTAGTGTGTGTAGTGTCCAGTCAGTGTAGTGTCCAGTCAGTGTAGTGTCCAGTCAGTGTAGTGTGTGTAGTGTCCAGTCAGTGTAGTGTGTGTAGTGTCCAGTCAGTGTAGTGTCCAGTCAGTGTAGTGTCCAGTCAGTGTAGTGTCCAGTCAGTGTAGTGTGTGTAGTGTCCAGTCAGTGTAGTGTCCAGTCAGTGTAGTGTGTGTAGTGTCCAGTCAGTGTAGTGTCCAGTCAGTGTAGTGTTCAGTCAGTGTAGTGTTCAGTCAGTGTAGTGTTCAGTCAGTGTAGTGTCCAGTCAGTGTAGTGTGTGTAGTGTTCAGTCAGTGTAGTGTCCAGTCAGTGTAGTGTTCAGTCAGTGTAGTGTTCAGTCAGTGTAGTGTCCAGTCAGTGTAGTGTGTGTAGTGTCCAGTCAGTGTAGTGTGTGTAGTGTCCAGTCAGTGTAGAGTTCAGTCAGTGTAGTGTTCAGTCAGTGTAGTGTCCAGTCAGTGTAGTGTGTGTAGTGTCCAGTCAGTGTAGTGTGTGTAGTGTCCAGTCAGTGTAGAGTTCAGTCAGTGTAGTGTTCAGTCAGTGTAGTGTCCAGTCAGTGTAGTGTGTGTAGTGTCCAGTCAGTGTAGTGTGTGTAGTGTCCAGTCAGTGTAGTGTCCAGTCAGTGTAGTGTCCAGTCAGTGTAGTGTCCAGTCAGTGTAGTGTCCAGTCAGTGTAGTGTCCAGTCAGTGTAGTGTCCAGTCAGTGTAGTGTCCAGTTAGTGTAGTGTGTGTAGTGTCCAGTCAGTGTAGTGTCCAGTCAGTGTAGTGTCCAGTCAGTGTAGTGTGTGTAGTGTCCAGTCAGTGTAGTGTCCAGTCAGTGTAGTGTGTGTAGTGTCCAGTCAGTGTAGTGTCCAGTCAGTGTAGTGTCCAGTCAGTGTAGTGTGTGTAGTGTTCAGTCAGTGTAGTGTCCAGTCAGTGTAGTGTTCAGTCAGTGTAGTGTCCAGTCAGTGTAGTGTGTGTAGTGTCCAGTCAGTGTAGTGTGTGTAGTGTCCAGTCAGTGTAGTGTGTGTAGTGTCCAGTCAGTGTAGTGTCCAGTCAGTGTAGTGTCCAGTCAGTGTAGTGTGTGTAGTGTCCAGTCAGTGTAGTGTCCAGTCAGTGTAGTGTGTGTAGTGTTCAGTCAGTGTAGTGTCCAGTCAGTGTAGTGTTCAGTCAGTGTAGTGTCCAGTCAGTGTAGTGTGTGTAGTGTCCAGTCAGTGTAGTGTGTGTAGTGTCCAGTCAGTGTAGTGTGTGTAGTGTCCAGTCAGTGTAGTGTCCAGTCAGTGTATTGTCCAGTCAGTGTGCATAGAGCCTAGAGAGACCGTGTACATAAAACGGGTGTCGATGTGAATTGTCTGTGTGGACATTTGCTTAACTGTTCAGCAGGCACATTAATGCCTTCCTCTGACACCGCCTGGTATAGAGGTCCTGGATGGAAGGGAGCTCGACCCCAGTGAAGTACTGGGCCTTAATCACTACCCTCTGTAGCGCCATGCTGTCGAATGCCGAGCAGTTGCCATACCAGGCGGTGATGCAGCCAGCCAAGATGCTCTCAATGGTGCAGCTGTAGAACATTTTGGAGGATCTGAGGGCACATGCCAAATCTTTCCATTCTTCTTAACGGGGAAGAGTCATTTGCGTGCCGTATTTACGACTGTCTTAGTGTTTTTGGACCACGATAGATCCTTCGTGATGATAAGGACACCGAGTAACTTGAAGTTCTTGACCCGCTCCACTAAAGCCCACTCTCGGCGCTTCGTTTCCTGTAGTCCACGATCAGTTCCTTCGCCTTGCTGATGTTGATGGACAGATTGTTGTCCTGGCACCACACTGCCAGGTCTCTGACCTCCTCCCTTTAGGCCGTCGCATCGTCATCAGTGATAAAGAGAGAGAGATCACCCCATGGTGTCACAGGAAGAGCTGTAATCTAATATGGCTCAAACTCACCACACTGTCTCAGGAAGTCATTCTGGCTCAAACTCACCATACTGTCTCAGGCAGTCATTCTGGCTCAAACTCACCGCATCGCTACAGGAAGTCATTATGGCTCTAACTCACCACACTGTCTCAGGAAGTCATTCTGGCTCAAACTCACCACACTGTCCCAGGAAGTCATTCTGGCTCAAACTCACCACACTGTCTCAGGAAGTCATTCTGGCTCAAACTCACCACACTGTCCCAGGAAGTCATTCTGGCTCAAACTCACCACACTGTCTCAGGAAGTCATTCTGGCTCAAACTCACCGCATCGCTACAGGAAGTCATTCTGGCTCAAACTCACCACCCTGTCTCAGGCAGTCATTCTGGCTCAAACTCACCACACTGTCTCAGGAAGTCATTCTGGCTCAAACTCACCACACTGTCCCAGGAAGTCATTCTGGCTCAAACTCACCACACTGTCTCAGGAAGTCATTCTGGCTCAAACTCACCGCATCGCTACAGGAAGTCATTCTGGCTCAAACTCACCGCATCGCTACAGGAAGTCATTCTGGCTCAAACTCACCACCCTGTCTCAGGAAGTCATTCTGGCTCAAACTCACCGCATCGCTACAGGAAGTCATTCTGGCTCAAACTCACCGCATCGCTACAGGAAGTCATTCTGGCTCAAACTCACCGCATCGCTACAGGAAGTCATTATGGCTCTAACTCACCACCCTGTCTCAGGAAGTCATTCTGGCTCAAACTCACCACCCTGTCTCAGGCAGTCATTATGGCTCTAACTCACCACACTGTCTCAGGAAGTCATTCTGGCTCAAACTCACCACACTGTCTCAGGAAGTCATTCTGGCTCAAACTCACCACACTGTCTCAGGAAGTCATTCTGGCTCAAACTCACCACCCTGTCTCAGGAAGTCATTCTGGCTCAAACTCACCACACTGTCTCAGGAAGTCATTCTGGCTCAAACTCACCGCACTGTCTCAGGCAGTCATTATGGCTCAAACTCACCACCCTGTCTCAGGCAGTCATTATGGCTCAAACTCACCACCCTGTCTCAGGCAGTCATTATGGCTCTAACTCACCACACTGTCTCAGGAAGTCATTCTGGCTCAAACTCACCACACTGTCTCAGGAAGTCATTCTGGCTCAAACTCACCACACTGTCTCAGGAAGTCATTCTGGCTCAAACTCACCGCACTGTCTCAGGCAGTCATTATGGCTCAAACTCACCACCCTGTCTCAGGAAGTCATTCTGGCTCAAACTCACCACCCTGTCTCAGGAAGTCATTCTGGCTCAAACTCACCACACTGTCTCAGGAAGTCATTCTGGCTCAAACTCACCGCACTGTCTCAGGAAGTCATTCTGGCTCAAACTCACCACCCTGTCTCAGGCAGTCATTATGGCTCAAACTCACCACACTGTCTCAGGAAGTCATTCTGGCTCAAACTCACCACCCTGTCTCAGGCAGTCATTATGGCTCTTGGTCTCCTTCAGTTTCCTCTGATGGGGAGCTCAATTGATGAAATTGCATCTCTTGTGGGTGGTTGAACAGGCTGAGAGCAGAAATGGGGAAGTCTCATCATCACAAGACTGTAAGGTACAGTAACTGCATAACGCAACGTTAACGATTTCTGAAAATCGCAAATAAAATGGAAGTAATGCACCTGCTCTCAAGCTTAGCCTTTTCTTAACAACACTGTCATCTCAGATTTTCAAAATATGCTTTTGAACCATAGAAATTGACTAATTTGTGTAAGAGTATGCTAAGCTAGCTTAGCATTTTGAGTAGCATTTAGCACGCAACATTTTCACAAAAACCAGATAACCAAATAAATAAAATAATTTACCTTTGAAGAGCTTCGGATGTTTTCAATGAGGAGACTCTCAGTTACATACCAAATGCGCAGTTTTTCCTGAAAGCGTCTGTGTGTAGGAGAAATCGTTCCGTTTTGTACATCACATTTGGCTACCGAAACGAACCGAAAATTCAGTCACCTACAACGTCAAACTTTTTCCGAATTAACTCCATAATATCGACCGAAACATGGCAAACGTTGTTTGGAATCAATCCTCAAGGTGTTTTTTCACATCTCTTCATTGATATATCGTTCGTGGAAGCCTGCATTCTCCTCTGAATTCTGTGGAAAAATACTTGCAGCTGACTTTTGCGCACCAATTTCGGTGCAGGACACCAGGCGGACACCTGGTAAATGTGGTCTCTTATGGTCAATCTTCCAATGATATGCCTACAAATACGTCACAATGCTGCAGACACCTTGGGGAAACGACAGAAAGGGCAGACTTACTCCTCCTGCATTCACAGCCATATAAGGAGACAATGGAAAACAGAGCCTCAAAAATCCTGCTCATTTCCTGGATGCCGTCTCATCTTGGTTTTGCCTGAAGCTCACGTTCTAGGGCACGCACAGAAAATATCTTTGCAGTTCTGGACACGTCAGAGTGTTTTCTTTCGAAAGCTATCAATTATATGCATAGTCGAGCATCTTTTTGTGACAAAATATCTTGTTTAAAACGGGAACGTTTTTCATCCAAAAATGATATAGCGCCCCTAGAGTTTCAAGAGGTTAAGGCTCTGTAACTGTGTTAAGGCTCTGTAACTGTGTTAAGGCTCTGTAACTGTGTTAAGGTTCTGTAACTGTGTTAAGGTACTGTAACTGTGTTAAGGCTCTGTAACTGTGTTAATAAGGTTCTGTAACTGTGTTAAGGTTCTGTAACTGTGTTAAGGTTCTGTAACTGTGTTAAGTTTCTGTAACTGTGTTAAGGTTCTGTAACTGTTATGGTTCTGTAACTGTTATGGTTCTGTAACTGTTATGGTTCTGTAACTGTTATCGTTCTGTAACAGTTATGGTTCTGTAACTGTGTTAAGGTTCTGTAACTGTGTTAAGGCTCTGTAACTGTGTTAAGGTTCTGTAACTGTGTTAAGGTTCTGTAACTGTGTTAAGGTTCTGTAACTGTGTTAAGGCTCTGTAACTGTGTTAAGGCTCTGTAACTGTGTTAAGGCTCTGTAACTGTGTTAAGGCTCTGTAACTGTGTTAAGGCTCTGTAACTGTGTTAAGGTTCTGTAACTGTGTTAAGGTTCTGTAACTGTGTTAAGGTTCTGTAACTGTGTTAAGGTTCTGTAACTGTGACGAATGACCGACTCCGTTCTTACAGGTTCTTCTATTTAGAACTGATTAGTAGAAGATGTAATGTTCAGACTGATCACCAGAAATAGACTTTGATTTAAGACATTTGTATAAAAATAAAAAAAGTCCTTGGAACTTTGATATGCTCACAACAATCAACTAGCGCTGGGGGTGAGCTGGCGATGGTCGGAGACGAGGGGAGCTGCTCAGACCACTGTGCTCTGACAACACTTTGACTACTGATGGTAATTGATAGGATGATGTACGTTGGTTTGCGGAGCCTTAGCCAACGCAGAACCCTAACCTTAACCACCTGGAATAAATGGCTAAACTGTTAACCTCTGAGTTGTTTGTTTGTAACGACGCAGAATTAACCCTGTAACCATGCAGAATTAACCCTGTAACCACAAAGAACTAACCCTGTAACCAT
>NC_088239.1:1136285-1208188 GCF_036934945.1 Oncorhynchus masou masou | reverse complement strand
TCCCTGACCTCCCCTCAGAGGTTATGATGCTCCCCTCTCCTCTCCTCTCTCCTGACCTCCCCTCAGAGGTTATGATGCTCCCCTCTCCTCTCCCTGACCTCCCCTCAGAGGTCCTATGATGCTCCCCTCTCCCTCTCCTCTGATGCTCTCCTCTCCTCTCCTTTCTCCCTGACCCCCCTCAGAGGTAGGGTTGGACACCCACCCCCCTCTCTCCCATCAGAGGTAGTGTAGCTAGAACGTTCTTTGTAAGTAAATATCCCATCAATATTTAATGGAACTGTTTTTGTTTCGGCTTCCTCTCTGTGTGACATCTTGTTTCTGCCCCATCAGGCAGAATGGGCCGTGTACCTTATGATGCTCATCAAGCAGAACACAGACCAGCACTTGCCATCTACAGCCCATACAGCGTCTTATGCCTTAAGGCACAAACCTTTTGTCATTGTTGACAAACCAACCAGTCACAGTGGGGTGTGTCTGAAGGCGCCCACGTACGCGCTTTGGTTTGCTCCTAGTAGAACTCGGCTAGGCGAAGCCAACGTCTGTTCCTCTCATACTCCCCTTAAAGATAACTTTTCTTGAAAAAACATTTGTCCCTCTTGAGATGCCGTAGCAACAACATAGCCAGTATTCAGTTCCTCAAAATAGTCTGAATTCACCAAGAAATCTGTCATTTTGACGTTTTGCCAAAGAGGTCTTAGTCACCAATTTGACATAAAACTAAGATGTTTTGTGCAGCATTTCTCAAGTGGAAATTTGAAAACAATTTCTCATCGAATGACAACAAACGCTTCATTGAAGAACCCCGACCATAGTTCCCACTTCTACTTGGAGTAGTTTTTTTGACCAAGAGGCGCAAACGTCGGCTAGCGTACTTCGTCTTGCCTCAAGGGAACATTTTGTGTGAGCGAACAGCCGAAAAATACCATGGCGAACTCCAAAACGAACAAAAAACGTCACACAATTTTACCGTGATATAAACAATAATATATGCAGGAACTGTTTCCACTGCAACAGGCTTTATCCTTTATTGACATCATTGTTTTTGGACAAGAATGTCATTTTCTGTTATTACATAAAACTGTGTGTGATGGTCAGCAACCAGCCATGACTTGAAATCTACATTTGTCTGCGTAAATGATAATTGTTTTTTTACCATGTCTCTCATGACCAAATGTAGGTCACGCAAGCTTTAGTTCTGTGTTCTGAGATGACTAAAACGAGCAATGACTCACAGACCAACAGCAATATAACAGCAATCACATACAACTTGCTTATCAAGGGTCAAACTGCTGTTGTTGGTCTTTAGGGTTGGCTGTTCTAAGTGAGTCTAATTCTCTGTTGTGCACTTAGACACAGCATTGGAAATGAAAGGGGCTTGTAGCCTTGGAAAAGAGGCTTGTTCTGTGTGCCTTTGTGTGTTCAGCGGGGACATGAAACTGAGTGTTTTTGTGTTGTACGCTGGGTAATGCCCTCTAATGCTGACGGTTGTGCCTCCACAGGAAGTCCTACTAGTCTCAGGTGGGTCCTCCCAAGATACTAGCTGAATTAAATGGCTAGCTACGGCTGCCTAGCTGCCTGGCCTGATTGCCTGCAAGGTTTTTTAAATGTTGTCAAAGCCCAGAGAGGCCTGGCGTAGCGTTAGTGCTCTGTTCTAAGTGTAAATTTAGCGACATTCTGTTCTGTTCTGACAAAGCAGAAAGCTGCCATCAAAACCAACGGGCCTGGGGACAGACGGACGGACAGACGTGGTCCGTGTAGGGATAGATTGGGCTGTTGAATGGTTGTGAATAAAACTAGCACCACTGGGAAAAGAGCAGGCGGAGAGAGGGAGAGGGGAGAGGAAGACCCAAATAGGCATCAGGGATGGGTGGAGAGAAAGAGAGGAGAAGGGAGAGGAAGTCCCAACTAGGAAACACAGAGGGGTGGAGAGAGGGAGAAGGAGAGGGGGAGAGGACTAGGAAGGCCCAACACGGAGGGGTGAAACATGAGAGGAGAGGGAGAGGAACTAGGAAACACGGAGGAGTGGGAGAGAGGAGAGGGGGGAGAGGGAAGGCCCCAAGGCATCAACTGGAGAGAGCGAGAGGAGAGGGGGAGAGAGGAAGGACACTAGGAAACACGGAGGGTGGGAGGCCCAACAAGGCATCGAGAGGACGGAGGGGGAGAGTGAGATGGAGGGAGAGGGAGGCCCAACTAGGAAACACGGAGTGGTGGAGAGAGCGAGAGGAGAGGGGGAGAGGAGAGGGGAGAGGAAGGCCCAACTAGGAAACATGGAGGAGTGGAGAGAGGGAGAGGAGAGGGGAGAGGGAGGCCCAACTAGGAAACACGGAGGGGTGGAGAGAGGGAGAGGAGAGGGGAGAGGGAGGCCCAACAAGGCATCAGGGAGGGGTGGAAAGAGGGAGAGGAGAGGGAGGCCCAACTAGGAAACACGGAGGGGTGTAGAGAGTAAGATGGAGAGGGGAGAGGAAGGCCCAACTAGGAAACATGGAGGGTGGAGAGAGGGAGACGAGAGGGGAGAGGGAGGCCCAACTAGGAAACACGGAGGGGTGGAGAGAGGGAGAGGAGAGGGGAGAGGGAGGCCCAACTAGGAAACACGGAGGGGTGGAGAGAGGGAGAGAGAGAGGGGAGAGGGAGGCCCAACTAGGAAACACGGAGGGGTGGAGAGAGGGAGAGGGGAGGGGAGAGGGAGGCCCAACTAGGCATTTGGGAGGCTGCGAACCGCCAAGCGTAAAGACGAGGCTCGAGTGTTTCTCTTGTTTAGTGATTGAAGATGTTTTATACACACAAAGCCTCTATAATTACTCATCTGACATCTTCAATGTATCACCGGAGAGGAAAATATTACAATCAGGTGTTTACTTCTGACAAGAGTATCTGGGTTACAATAAAACATCTCTAGCTGTCTTCAGTCTTGGTAAAAGGAAGGTGATGAGCTGTTTTGACACTTGTTTGTTTCCAAGGCAGGGACATGTCTGTCTTCTCTGACCTGTCTGTCTTCTCTGTTTGTTTCTCAACCTGTCTCTCTTCTCTGACCTGTCTGTCTTCTCTGACATGTCTGTCTTCTCTGACCTGTCTCTTCTCTGACCTGTCTGTCTTCTCTGACCTGTCTCTCTTCTCTGACCTGTCTGTCTTCTCTGACCTGTCTCTCTTTTCTGTCCTATATCTGTCTACAGTAGTCCTGAGGTGGTGGAGACCATGTCTGTCTTCTCTGACCTGTCTGTCTGACTGAGATTGACCTGTCTCTCTTCTCTGTCCTGTCTCTCTTCTCTGTCCTATATCTGCACAGGCTGAGGTGGTGGAGACACCAATCTGACTGAGATTAGAAACCATCAAGAAAGCCCTAGCTTCCTGTTTGAAAAAACGCACTAAGTATCCACATTAGCAGACCAACAAAAGGGGTTTAATAAGCGAGACAAAGGAGGAAAAAAGGGGGCTTTTGAAATCAAGGCAGCAGGCTGTGACTAGACTGTATCTTAGATATGTGTTTTATAGAGTCAGGGTTATGAAGGATCGGGATGTGAACTGTAACTTAGATATGTGTTTTATAGAGTCAGGGTTATGAAGGAACAGTGATTTTAATCTGTCAGTCTGTAAGTCGATATAAAGGTCAGGACTCCAAAGGGTTTCTTCTTCTCTTCCCCATCAAAGTGTAAATCCACTGATTGCTGCCTCTGAATGGGGAGAGCACAAGCCTCCATTATGACTGCGTTTCTATGGCACAGTGTAACACAGAGCCCCAGTATACTGGGGGGTTATACCAGGGGCCTCAGATCAATGAGCTGCATGACCTTTGTTTTGTCCCCTCGGCTCCGCTGCGATGTCACGCCGTCTATTCCCTGGTACACTTAAAGTAATGGAAGAGAAAGAGAGAAGAAGGAGAGAAATAGAAGAGGAGGGAGAGAGAAAGAGAAAGGAGAGGAGGAAGAGAGAGAAGGAGGAAGGAGAGAGAGGAGAGAGAGCTGAGAGAGAAATGAGCGGAGGGAGAATGAAAGAAGAGTAGGGAGAGAGAGGGTGGAGGGAGTGAGAGGAGAAGATGGAGAGACAAGAGGAGGTAGAGAGAGAGGAGAGGAGGGAGAGAGAGAGAAAGGAGAAATCGAAGGAGAGAGAAAGAAAGAGGGAAGAGAAATGAGAGGGGAGAGAGAAAGGGATGAGGGAGAGAGAGAGGAGAGGAGGGAGAGATAGGAGAGGATGAATTGAAGGAGAGAGAGAGTAGGAGAAGGGAGAAAGAGAAAAGAAGAGAAGGGAGAGAGAGAGAATGCAGAGGAGGGAGAGAGGGGAGGTAGGAAGAAAGGAGGAGCAGAATGACATATAAAGTAGGAGGTAGAGAGAGGAGAGGCAGAATAACATATAAAGTAGAGGAGGTAAAGAGAGGAGAGGCAGAATAACATATAAAGTAGAGGAGGTAGAGAGAGGAGAGGCAGAATAACATATAAAGTAGAGGAGGTAGAGAGAGGATAGGCAGAATAACATATAAAGTAGAGGAGGTAGAGAGAGGAGAGGCAGAATAACATATAAAGTAGATGAGGTAGAGAGAGGAGAGGCAGAATAACATATAAAGTAGAGGAGGTAGAGAGAGGAGAGGCAGAATAACATATAAAGTAGAGGAGGTAGAGAGAGGAGAGGCAGAATAACATATAAAGTAGATGAGGTAGAGAGAGGAGAGGCAGAATAACATATAAAGTAGAGGAGGTAGAGAGAGGAGAGGCAGAATAACATATAAAGTAGATGAGGTAGAGAGAGGAGAGGCAGAATAACATATAAAGTAGATGAGGTAGAGAGAGGAGAGGCAGAATAACATATAAAGTAGATGAGGTAGAGAGAGGAGAGGCAGAATAACATATAAAGTAGATGAGGTAGAGAGAGGAGAGGCAGATTGACATATAAAGTGGAGGAGGTAGAGAGAGGAGAGGCAGAATAACATATAAAGTAGATGAGGTAGAGAGAGGAGAGGCAGAATAACATATAAAGTAGAGGAGGTAGAGAGGAGAGGCAGAATAACATATAAAGTAGATGAGGTAGAGAGGAGAGGCAGAATAACATATATAAAGTAGAGGCAGATTGACATATAAAGTAGAGGAGGTAGAGAGAGGAGAGGCAGAATAACATATAAAGTAGATGAGGTAGAGAGAGGAGAGGCAGATTGACATATAAAGTGGAGGAGGTAGAGAGAGGAGAGGCAGATTGATATATAAAGTAGAGGAGGTAGAGAGAGGAGAGGCAGATTGACATATAAAGTAGTGGAGGTAGAGAGAGGAAAGGCAGATTGACATATAAAGTGGAGGAGGTAGAGAGAGGAGAGGCATAATGACATATAAAGTAGTGGAGGTAGAGAGAGGAGGCCCACACCATCCTCCCACTGGGCAGAAGAAAAGACAGCACAAAAATCCTCATCTGCTTCCTGAATGGACTTAAACACAGAACGAGAGGAGGGTAAAATATGACCCAAACTGACACCCACACTAAGACCATGCCGCGACTGACGTCGATGTCGCCGAAGAGGATGGCCGACATTTTACTCCTAACCAACTGTGCGTGTTTTTTTTGCGTTGTTTGTAACTTATTTGGTTTTTATTTCATTCATAATGTTGCTTCTGCCGTCTCTTATGACCGAAAATAACGCCTGAACATCAGAACAGAGATTACTCTTTTTTCCTTTAACGAGTCCGACGAGAAAGATATTCTGCTCTCCGGGAACAGGCCCAGATCCCCGTCATTTGCTTGAAGAAAAGACGCAGAAAAAGAGGATGCAGATCAGGCTGCCTTCTGAGAATCGAACGAGTAACATTCCCACTGCCATCTGTTCTACTTGCTAACGTGCAATCATTGGAAAATAAAATTGATGACCTACAATTATGATTATCCTAGCAACGGGACATTAGTAACTGTAATATCATGCATTTCACTGAGTAGTGGCAGAACGGCGACACGGATAATATAGAGCTGGCGCGATTTTCAGTGTACCGGCAGAACAGAGACCCTACCTCTGGTAAGACGAGGGGTGGGGGTGTGTGTCTTTTTTGTCAGTAACAGCTGGTGCGCGATGTCTAATATTAAAGAAGTCTCGAGGTATGAGTTAGAGTACTGTCACGCCCTGGTCGAAATATATGATGTTTATTCTTCATTTATTCGGTCAGGCCAGGGTGTGACATGGGTTATTGTGGTGTGTTTTTGTCTTGGGGTTTTGTGGGGTGTCTAGCGTAGTCTATGGCTGCCTGAGGCGGTTCTCAATCAGAGTCAGGTGATTATCGTTGTCTCTGATTGGGAACCATATTTAGGCAGCCATATTTTTTGTGTGTTTCGTGGGTGATTGTCCTTAGTATCCTTATTCATACCTCTATGTTAGTTTACACTAGTATAGGCTGTTTCGGTTTTCATTACGTTCTTTTTGTTTTTTGTAGTATTTGTATTGATTTGTGTTTTCCGTTTTTTCATTTAACATGGATCGCAATCTACACGCTGCATTTTGGTCCGATCCTTGTTCCACCTCTTCGTCAGAGGAGGAGTTAGAAGAAACCCATTACAAGTACCTTGAGTTAGAGTACCTTATGATGAGCTGTAGACCACGCTATCTACGAAGAGAGTTCTCATCTCTATTATCCGTAGCCATCTTTTGACCACCACAGAACGATGCTGGAACTAAGACCGCACTCAACCAACTCAAAGGTCAAAAGCAAACAAGAAAATGCTCATCCAGAAGTGACGCTCCTAGTGGCCACTTCTGGATGACTAGAATATGTTCTGGGATTCATCCAATAGCATTGAAGAGTATACCACCTCAGTCATCGGCTTCATCAATAAGTGCATTGACAACGTCGTCCACACAGTGACCGTACGTGCATATCCCAACAAGAAGCTATGGATTACAGACAACATCCGCACCGAGTTAAAGACTAGAGCTGCTGCTTTCAAGGAGCGGGACACTATGATGCTTATAAGATATCCCGCTATGCCCTCAGAGGAACCATCAAACAAGCGAAGTGTCAACAAAGGATTAAGATTTTAGATGCACTATTGTAAAGTGGCTGTTCCACTGATGTCAGAAGGTGAATTCACCAATTTGTAAGTCGCTCTGGTTAAGAGCGTCTGCTAAATGACTTAAATGTAATATAAATGTAAGATTGAATCCTACTAAGGTAAAGCCAACCAGATGAGCTAAAAGCCTTTTATGCTCGCTTTGAGGCAAGCAACACTGAAGCATGCACGAGAGCACCAGCTGTTTTGGGTGATTGTGTGGTAACGCTC
The DNA here is from genome assembly GCF_036934945.1 of Oncorhynchus masou masou. Lineage (NCBI taxonomy): Eukaryota > Metazoa > Chordata > Actinopteri > Salmoniformes > Salmonidae > Oncorhynchus > Oncorhynchus masou. Next base: position 1,200,949 of record NC_088239.1, on the reverse strand, counting down.
TCGGTAGCCGATGCAAGACCTTTAAACAGGTCAACATTCACAAAGCCTTGAGGTTAGATGGATTATCAGGACATGTACTCAAGGCATGCACGGACCAACTGCCAATTCTTCACTGACATTTTCACCCATTTTCAACCGCACTGGAGGCCTGATGCGTTGGACTGGTACAGGTGGTGGAGACCACCTGGAGATCCTGGAGACCAGGATCGCTGAGCCGGCACAGCCCTTCCTGTCTGGATGCCCACTCTAGTGCGCATCACTGCATAACACGGTGCCTGACCAGTCACACGCTCCCCGCGGTAAGCATGGGGAGTTGGCTCAGGTCTGAACCCTGACTCTGCCAATCTCCCCATGTGCCCCCCCCAAAAAACTTTTTTTTTGCGGCTGCTTCTCGTACTTGCCTCGTTGATATACAGTGCCTTGCGAAAGTATTCGGCCCCCTTGAACTTTGCAACCTTTTGCCACATTTCAGGCTTCAAACATAAAGATATAAAAAGATATAAAACTGTATTTTTTTGTGAAGAATCAACAACAAGTGGGACACAATCATGAAGTGGAACGACATTTATTGGATATTTCAAAACTTTTTTCAACAAATCAAAAACTGAAAAATTGGGCTTGCAAAATTATTCAGCCCCTTTCAGCCCCTTTACTTTCAGTGCAGCAAACTCTCTCCAGAAGTTCAGTGAGGATCTCTGAATGATCCAATGCTGACCTAAATGACTAATGATGATAAATACAATCCACCTGTGTGTAATCAAGTCTCCGTATAAATGCACCTGCACTGTGATAGTCTCAGAGGTCCGTTAAAAGCGCAGAGAGCATCATGAAGAACAAGGAACACACCAGGCAGGTCCGAGATACTGTTGTGATGAAGTTTAAAGCCGGATTTGGATACAAAAAGATTTCCCAAGCTTTAAACATCCCAAGGAGCACTGTGCAAGCGATAATATTGAAATGGAAGGAGTATCAGACCACTGCAAATCTACCAAGACCTGGCCGTCCCTCTAAACTTTCAGACTCGGGCTCCGGTCGCTCCGGTCTTAGAAGATGGGGAGACTCAGGCTCTGGTCTTAGAAGATGGGGAGACTCAGGCTCTGGTCTTAGAAGGGGATGGGGAGACTCAGGCTCTGGTCTTAGAGGATGGGGAGACTCAGGCTCCGGTCTTAGGGGATGGGGAGACTCAGGCTCCGGTCTTAGGGGATGGGGAGACTCAGGCTCTGGTCTTAGGGGATGGGGAGACTCAGGCTCCGGTCTTAGGGGATGGGGAGACTCAGGCTCCGGTCTTAGAGGATGGGGAGACTCAGGCTCTGGTCTAAGGGGATGGGGAGACTCAGGCTCCGGTCTAAGGGGATGGGGAGACTCAGGCTCCGGTCTTAGGGGATGGGGAGACTCAGGCTCTGGTCTAAGGGGATTGGGAGACTCAGGCTCCGGTCTAAGGGGATGGGGAGACTCAGGCTCCGGTCTTAGGGGATGGGGAGACTCAGGCTCCGGTCTAAGGGGATGGGGAGACTCAGGCTCCGGTCTAAGGGGATGGGGAGACTCAGGCTCCGGTCTTAGGGGATGGGGAGACTCAGGCTCCGGTCTAAGGGGATGGGGAGACTCAGGCTCCGGTCACTCCGGTCTTAGGGAATGGGGTGTGGAGTGTTCAGCTCAGGCTTGTGAGGTGCTGATAACATCCACCAACAGGGAATTCATAACAGACATCCCTAAATATGAGCTGAATGCCAGTTTAGAGCACGCTGGGACCATGGTCCGGCCAACCCATAAGAGGCAGGCAAGGAGCAGCCAGGGGACAGAGTGCTGAGGGTGTCCATATGGAATCAGCCCACTGCAACCACTCAGGTGCTGGGGAGGTTCCCTCACGGAGACAGGACAGGTACAAAGGCAGCTCAGGAGTGCTCCCGTGGCCAGGGTCAGGGAGGAGAGCAGCGCGATGGCAGCAGCTCCCCAACTGAGGCGTGCTGTGCCCCAGCAGAGTAGATCAGGCACGGAGGTGGTTTCCCAACAGAGATGGAATGTGTTCCAGCAGAGGTGAGAAGTCCTGGCATCATAAGGTGGGGGGTGAATCGGGACATCTGGGGTGGACTCAGCCTCCGAGGACCAACTCCTGAGGACCAGCAAAGTTTGGGAACATGACATATCCCTGCCAGGTCTCAGTCATGTACGACAATGGTGCCCCACCTGGTTACAAAGTGGTATCCCACAAGTGGAGGAAAAGGGGCATCCATACTGCACCATCGGCAGGCATGGGGCTCCCATAGACTACAGAGTGGGGGTACAATCCAAATGGGGCTCCCATAGACTACAAATGGGGCTCCCATAGACTACAGAGGGGGTACAATCCAAATGGGGCTCCCATAGACTACAGAGTGGGGGTACAATCCAAATGGGGCTCCCATAGACTACAGAGTGGGGGTACAATCCAAATGGGGCTCCCATAGACTACAGAGTGGGGGTACAATCCAAATGGGGCTCCCATAGACTACAGAGTGGGGGTACAATCCAAATGGGGCTCCCATAGACTACAGAGTGGGGGTACAATCCAAATGGGGCTCCCATAGACTACAGAGTGGGGGTACAATCCAAATGGGGCTCCCATAGACTACAGAGTGGGGGTACAATCCAAATGGTAGTACCATCTACTAGACACCCCGGTGCCATTTATTTTTTTATTTTTTAGTTCACCTTTATTTAACCAGGTAGGCTAGTTGAGAATAAGTTCTCATTTGCAACTGCGACCTGGCCAAGATAAAGCATAGCAGTGTGAACAGACAACACAGAGTTACACATGGAGTAAACAATAAACAAGTCAATAACACAGTAGAAAAAAGAGTATATGCATTGTGTGCAAAAGGCATGAGGAGGTAGGCGAATAATTACAATTTTGCAGATTAACACTGGGGTGATAAATGATCAGGTGGTCATGTACAGGTAGAGATATTGGTGTGCAAAAGAGCAGAAAAGTAAATAAATAAAAACAGTATGGAGATGAGGTAGGTAAAATTGGGTGGGCTATTTACTGATAAGACTATGTACAGCTGCAGCGATCGTTTAGCTGCTCAGATATCAGATGTTTGATGTTGTTGAGGGAGATAAAAGTCTCCAACTTCAGCGATTTCTGCAATTCGTTCCAGTCACAGGCAGCAGAAAACTGGAACGAAAGGCGGCCAAATGAGGTTTTGGCTTTAGGGATGATCAGTGAGATACACCTGCTGGACTGCAGGTGGCCACTGTGGATGGTACCCTGCGTCGAAGTGTTGCTCAAAAGTACTCTTGGTAAAGAAAAAATGGTATCTTTAATTTACAATCTGTTGAAACTATGAGAAGTTCAGAACTTTTCTGAAACATCACAACACTGTTGAATAATATATGCCAAATAGAAGTCAATACTGGATGGTGTTAAGAGATAGATGGGAGGGATTGAGTGTTGCTGAAAGGTAGGACTAAAAACAAAGACACGATAACTAATGTAAAATGTACATGTATATAGTATGTATAAGCTGGAAGTAGAAGCCTAAGTGTTGTTGTCCATTAGTTTACTGCAATTAGGGGAGGGGTGGTAGGGTTAAGGGACAATAATAAAGGAAAATATCTACAATATTAAAGCTGATCTGCCACCTAATTATGAATATTTTCTGTGATGACACAGCCTACGGGGAGGAGGTAGGCACTCTGACGACGAGGTGGTGGTAAATGTTCTCTGGTGCTGCCTGGTAAACACGTCAGCAAAACAAAGGAGCTGATTGTGGACTTCAGGAAGAACCAGGCTGGTCGTCCTCATCAACGGGGCCGCCTTGTTGACGATCAGTAACTTCAAATTCTTCTCAGAGTAGCTGAAATGGTCGAACCACAAGGACACCGCAGTGAAGAAGGCACGACAGCCACTCTTCTACCTCAGAATGCTGATGAAATTAGGCCTGTCTACAAGAGCCTTCAGAGTGTCTTCAATGGCCCTCAGAGTGTCTTCAAGGGCCCTCAGAGAGTCTTCAAGGGCCCTCAGAGTGTCTTCAAGGGCACTCAAAGTGACTTAAAGGGCACTCAGAGAGTGTTCAAGGGCCCTCAGAGAGTGTTCAAGGGCCCTCAGAGAGTGTTCAAGGGCCCTCAGAGTGTCTTCAAGGGCCCTCAGAGTGTCTTCAAGGGCCCTCAGAGAGTGTTCAATGGCCCTCAGAGAGTGTTCAAGGGCCCTCAGAGTGTCTCCAAGGGCCCTCAGAGTGTCTTCAAGGGCCCTCAGAGAGTCTTCAAGGGCCCTCAGAGTGTCTTCAAGGGCCCCATTAATAGCATACTGTTTGGCTGAATCACAGCCTGGTATGGAAACTCCACCGCCGCGGATTGCAAGATGCTTCAGAGGACCTCTACTGTCACAGGAAGGCGCCACGAAGATCATTAGGGACCCAGGTTCAGCCACTCAAGCCATGACATATTTTCTCCCTTCTTCAATCACTTAGACTCGGAGGGTACAGAAGCTGCTTCTGCCACTATGGACAAATGCCTAAGATCTTATATTAAACACTCGGAATCTGAATATCAGTTATGGAGTGTTGTCCTTTGTTGATCTATGACTATTGACAATAAATATTGTTAGACAGACCATCAGGGTGGAGGAGAATAGAGAAGCCTCCTTCATTGTCCTCCAGTGAAAGGTCTCCTTTGTTGTGAAGAGGGACGATGGCAGCTGGCAGGGTCCGCCCTCTATACAGACAGAGATGAATGTCAAGGAACAAGTGGAGAGAAGCATTTCAATGGGAATCTAAACAGGTGGGCGTGAACAATTTGTTTTGCCATGTTTTCTGTTAACATGTCCTCCAAAACACCCTTTCACCCCTCCCATCACTCCAGATACCCCCCCCCACCCCCATCTTCAAACCCCCCAGATATAATCGAGCCGTGGCAGAAAGAGGCGAGAAACCCTGTCCTGGATGGGGCCATCTTTAAGGGGAGGCTTTTGTCATGCAGACACATGTTGTAATTACCAGCTGATGTATATCTTCTGGCTCCACCCCTTTCTACCAATTGAGTCCAAGCAGTACAAAAGTGTGGTAAGACCCTGAAAACCGTCACAAACTTCCACAGATGCACCGTGAAGGGCATCCTGTCGGGATGTATCACCGCCTGGTACGGCAATTGCACCGTCCGTAACTGCAGGGATCTCCAGAGGGGGCTGTTTGTCAGCCAAAACGTGTCACCGGGGGCACACTGCCTGCCCTCCAGGATATCTACAGCACCGTGTGTCAAATCAAGTCAATTCAAATTGTTTTCGTCACATGCGCCAAATACAACAGGTGTTGTTGAAGACCAAATACAACAGGTGTTGTTGAAGACCAAATACAACAGGTGTTGTTGAAGACCAAATACAACAGGTGTTGTTGAAGACCAAATACAACAGGTGTAGACAGGTGGAGACAGGGTGACCAAATAGACAGGTATAGACCAAATTACAGTGTAATGTTGACCAAATACAACAGATGTAGACCTTACAGTGTAATGTTGAATACAACAGGTGTTGACCTTGAAGAAAATACAACAGATGTAGACCTTACAGTGTAATGTTGAATACAACAGGTGGTGTTGAAGACCAAATACAACAGATGTAGACCTTACAGTGTAATGTTGAATACAACAGGTGTAGACCTAGCAGTGTAATGTTGAATACAACAGATGTAGACCTTACAGTGTAATGTTGAATACAACAGGTGTTGTTGAAGATCAAATACAACAGGTGTAGACCTTGCAGTGTAATGTTGAATACAACAGGTGTAGACCGTGCAGTGTAATGTTGAATACAACAGGTGTAGACCTCACAGTGTAATGTTGAATACAACAGGTGTTGTTGAAGACCAAATACAACAGGTGTTGTTGAAGACCAAATACAACAGGTGTTGTTGAAGACCAAATACAACAGGTGTAGACAGGTGGAGATAGGTGTAGACAGGTGTAGACCTTACAGTGTAATGTTGAATACAACAGATGTAGACCTTACAGTGTAATGTTGAATACAACAGGTGTTGTTGAAGACCAAATACAACAGATGTAGACCTTGCAGTGTAATGTTGAATACAACAGATGTATACCTTACAGTGTAATGTTGAATACAACAGGTGTAGACCTTACAGTGAAATGTTGAATACAACAGGTGTAGACCTTGCAGTGTAATGTTGAATACAACAGATGTAGACCTTACAGTGTAATGTTGAATACAACAGGTGTTGTTGAAGATCAAATACAACAGGTGTAGACCTTGCAGTGTAATGTTGAATACAACAGGTGTAGACCTTGCAGTGTAATGTTGAATACAACAGGTGTAGACCTCACAGTGTAATGTTGAATACAACAGGTGTTGTTGAAGACCAAATACAACAGGTGTTGTTGAAGACCAAATACAACAGGTGTTGTTGAAGACCAAATACAACAGGTGTAGACAGGTGGAGATAAGTGTAGACAGGTGTAGACAGGTGGAGACAGGTGGAAACAGGTGTAGACAGGTGGAGACAGGTGGAGACAGGTGTAGACAGGTGTTGACAGGTGTAGACAGGTGTAGACAGGTGTAGACAGGTGTAGACAGGTGGAGACAGGTGGAAACTATATACAGGGGGTACCGGTACTGAGTCAATGTCGAGGCTATATACAGGGGGTACCGGTACAGAGTCAATGTGGAGGCTATATACAGGGTGTACTGGTACAGAGTCAATATGGAGGCTATATACAGGGGGTAGTCAATGTGGAGGCTATGTACAGAGTCAATGTGGAGGCTATATACAGGGGGTACCGGTACTGAGTCAATGTGGAGGCTATATACAGGGGGTACCGGTACTGAGTCAATGTGGAGTCTATATACAGGGGGTACCGGTACTGAGTCAATGTGCAGGGTACAGGTTAGTAATGAGGTTATATACAGGGGGTACCAGCACTGAGTCAATGTGGAGGCTATATACAGGGGGTACCGGTACTGAGTCAATGTGCTGGGTACAGGTTAGTAATGAGGCTCTATACAGGGGGTACCAGTACTTAGTCAATGTGGAGGCTATATACAGGGGGTACCGGTACTGAGTCAATGTGGAGGCTATATACAGTGGGGCAAAAAATATGTAGTCAACCACCAATTGTGCAAGTTCTCCCACTTGAAAAAATTAGAGAGGCCTGTAATTTTCATCATAGGTACACTTCAACTATGACAGACAAAATTCGGAAAAAATTTTTTTTTATGAATTTATTTGCAAATGATGAGTATTTGGAATGAAATATAAGTATTTGGTCACCTACAAACAAGCACGATTTCTGGCTCTCACAGACCTGTAACTTTTCTTTAAGAGGCTCCTCTGTCCTCCACTCGTTACCTGTATTGATGGCACCTGTTTGAACTTGTTATCAGTATAAAAGACACCTGTCCACAACCTCAAACAGTCACACTCCAAACTCCACTATGGCCAAGACCAAAGAGCTGTTAAAGGACACCAGAAACAAAATTGTAGACTTGCACCAGGCTGGGAAGACTGAATCTGCAATAGGAAAGCAGCTTGGTTTGACGAAATCAACTGTGGGAGCAATTATTAGGAAATGGAAGACATACAAGACCACTGATAATCTCCCTCAATCTGGTGCTGCACGCAAGATCTCACCCCGTGGGGTCAAAATGATCACAAGAACGGTGAGCAAAAATCCCAGAACCACACGTGTGGACCTAGTGAATGACCTGAAGTGAGCTCGGACCAAAGTAACAAAGTCTACCATCAGTAACACACTATGCCGCCAGGGACTCAAATCCTGCAGTGCCCGACATGTCCCCCTGCTTAAGCCAGTACATGTCCAGGCCTTGTCTGAATTTGGATAATCCGGAAGAAGATTGGGAGAATGTCATATGGTCTGATGAAACCAAAATATAACTTTTTGGTAAAAACTCAACTCGTCGTGTTTGGAGGACAAAGAATGCTGAGTTGCATCCAAAGAACACCATACCTACTGTGAAGCATGGGGGTGGAAACATCATGATTTGGGGCTGTTTTTCTGCAAAGGGACCAGGACAACTGATCCGTGTAAAGGAAAGAATGAATGGGGCCATGTATCGTGAGATTTTGAGTGAAAGCCTCCTTCCATCAGCAAGGGCATTGAAGATGAAACGTGGCTGGGTCTTTCAGCATGACAATGATCCCAAACACACCGCCCGGGCAACGAAGGAATGGCTTCGTAAGAAGCATTTCAAGGTGCTGGAGTGGCCCAGCCAGTCTCCAGATCTCAAACCCATAGAAACCCCTAGTTGTGTTATTTGTTTGTTTTAGTTGGTATACTTCTGTCTATACACAATAGCCTATATAACTACTGTCTATACTGTCTATACACAATATCCTATATAACTACTGTATATACATATCATCCTGTATAACTACTGTCTATACACACCATCCTATATAACTACTGTCTATACACACCATCCTATATAACTACTGTCTATACACACCATCCTTTATAACTACTATCTATACACACTATCCTATATAACTACTGTCTAAACACACCATCCTATATAACTAATGTCTATACACACTATCCTATATAACTACTGTATATACACATCATCCTATATAACTACTGTCTATACACACTATCCTATATAACTACTGTCTATACTGTCTATACACAATATCCTATTTAACTACTGCCTATACTGTCTATACACAATATCCTACATAACTACTGTCTATACTGTCTATACACACCATCATATATAACTACTGTCTATACACATCATCCTGTATAACTACTGTCTATACTGGCCATACACACCATCCAAAATAACTACTGTCTATACACACCATCCTATATAACTACTGTCTATACACACCATCCTATATAACTACTGTCTATACACACCATCCTATATAACTACTGTCTATACACACCATCCTATATAACTACCGTCTATACACACCATCCTAAATATCTACTGTCTATACTGTCTATACACACAATCCTATATAACTACTGTCTACACTGGCCATACACACCATCCTATATAACTACTGTCTATACACACCATCCTATAAAACTATTGGCTATACTGTCTATACACACCATCCTATATAACTACTGTCCATACTGTCTATTCACACCATCCTATATAACTACTGTCTATACACACCATCCTATATAACTACTGTCCATACTGTCTATTCACACCATCCTATATAACTACTGTCTATACACACTATCCTATATAACTACTGTCTATACACACCATCCTATATTACTACTGTCTATACTGTCTATACACACCATCCTATATAACTAATGTCTATACACACCATCCTATATATATACTGTCTATACACACCATCCTATATAACTACTGTCTACACACACCATCCTATATAACTACTGTCTATACACACCATCCTATATAACTAATGTCTATACACACCATCCTATATATATACTGTCTATACACACCATCCTATATAACTACTGTCTATACACACCATCCTGTATAACTACTGTCTATACTGTCTATACACACCATCCTATATAACTAATGTCTATACACACCATCCTATATATATAATGTCTATACACACCATCCTATATAACTACTGTCTACACACACCATCCTATATAACTACTGTCTATACACACCATCCTATATAACTAATGTCTATACACACCATCCTATATATATACTGTCTATACACACCATCCTATATAACTAATGTCTATACACACCATCCTATATATATACTGTCTATACACACCATCCTATGTAACTACTGTCTATACACACCATCCCATATAACTACTGTCTATACACACCATCCTATATAACTACTGTCTATACACACCATCCTATATAACTACTGTCCATTCTGTCTATTCACACCATCCTATATAACTACTGTCTATTCACACCATCCTATATAACTACTGTCTATACACACCATACTATATAACTACTGTCTATACTGTCTATACACACCATCCTATATAACTTCTGTCTATACTGTCTATACACACCATCCTATATAACTACTCTCTATACACACCATCCTATATAACTACTGTCTATACACACCATCCTATATAACTACTGTCCATACTGTCTATTCACACCATCCTATATAACTACTGTCTATACACACCATCCTATATTACTACTGTCTATACACCATCTCCTATATAACTACTGTCTATACACACTGTCCTATATAACTACTGTCTATACACACCATCCTATATTACTACTGTCTATACACACCATCCTATATAACTACTGTCTATACACACCATCCTATATTACTACTGTCTATACACCATCTCCTATATAACTACTGTCTATACACACCATCCTATATATATACTGTTTATACACACCATACTATATAACTACTGTCTATACACACCATCCTATATAACTACTGTCTACACACACCATCCTATATAACTACTGTCTATACACACCATACTATATAACTACTGTCTATACTGTCTATACACACCATCCTATATAACAAATGTCAATACACACCACCCTATATAACTACTGTATATATTGTCTATACACACTATCCTATTTAACTACTGTCTATACTGTCTATACACAGCATCCTATATAACTACTGTCTATACTGTCTATACACACCATCCTATATAACTACTGTCTATACACACCATCCTATATAATTACTGTCTATACACACCATCCTATATAACTACTGTCTATACACACCATCCTATATAACTACTGTCTATACACACCATCCTATATAACTACTGTCTATACACACTATCCTATATAACTACTGTCTAAACACACCATCCTATATAACTACTGTCTATACACTCCATCCTATATAACTACTGTCTATACACACTATCCTATATACCTACTGTCTATACACACCATCCTATATAACTAATGTCTATACACACCATCCTATATAACTACTGTCTATACACACTATCCTATATAACTACTGTCTAAACACACCATCCTATATAACTACTGTCTATACACTCCATCCTATATAACTACTGTCTATACACACCATCCTATGTAACTACTGTCTATACACACTATCCTATATAACTACTGTCTATACACACTATCCCATATAACTACTGTCTATACACACTATCCTATATAACTACTGTCTATACACACCATCCTATATAACTACTGTCTATACACACCATCCTATATAACTGCTGCTGTAACAGTGGTTATATTCATACACTGTCCATACTGTCCATTCGATCCCAGGATTTGTTACAGCCCACCTTGACTGGGAGACCGATGATGCTACACACAATTGTTTGGATTAGGGTAGGGTTGGCTGGCCAGGATGTCCTTCTCCCATCGCGCTCTAGCAACTCCTTGTGGCATGCCGGGCACCAGCAAGCTGACTCAATTGCCAGTTGTACTGTGTTTCCTCCGACACATTGGCACGGCTGGCAAGAAGCAGTGTTTCAAGAAGCCTTCACTTCTCCGGTGTCCGTATGGGAGTTGCAACGGCCGGACATGACTGTAACTTTCAATTGGAGAGAAAACGAGATAAAAAGTAACAAAAAATATTTAAAAAGTGAAGGACAGTTATACATTCAATACAGCCTGAATCTAGCTGAGCAAGGGGGTAATCATTAGCCCAACAGTTGCAAATGTGAGTTTCTATTGGACAAATTCAGTTTTGTTTATCCTCATTTTGTTCTGTTTGCTTCAGCTTAAGAAACGTTTTTTCAACAGAATCTGCAGGTAGCAAACCAACCAGGTTCAATGTTAGCTAGCTAGCTAACCAGCCAGGTTCAATGTTAGCTAGCTAACTAACCAACCAGGTTCAATGTTAGCTAGCTAGCTAACCAACCAGGTTCAATGTTAGCTGGCTAGCTAACCGACCAGGTTCAATGTTAGCTAGCTTGTTAACCAGCCAGGTTCAATGTTAGCTAGCTAGCTAATATTAGGATATAACTGGCAAAGCAAATGGCTCTGAGATACAAATAATATTACTACACAGATCAAACTAAGAGCAACCATGCATGGCATCAGACTGGAGATGCGTCCAACCATGATGTATACTGGTAAGATAGTCTAGATAGCTACATTTTCAGATAATACACGTTTCTAATTTTTCCATTTCAAGTGATCATATTCGTCATATCTCAGACACATTTGCTTGATTAGTTATAGCCATAGAACCTGGTTGGTTAGCTACCTGCAGATTCATGCACAGTAGGAACATCATGAGTTGTGAATATGGTCCATTGCTTAGCTAGCTAGCTACATGTCTTAACAACAGACTCCATTAATTTTAAGTTAGTGTACTGTTATCTAGCTAACGTTACGTTATGCGTTCGGATTCATTGTTTACCAAGCTAGCTATCTAGCTACATTCTTAACAAAAGACTCTCGTGTTAGCGTGCCAGAGCGCAGAAAAAGTTATAAATGTCTTAATGATCAACACCTGTTGAATATGTCCGGTGTCAGTAAACATCTGCAACAACGGGTAATTCAATTGTTGCCAGCAGCACAGTTACAGTCACAAATGCTCTGGATAACATGAAAACTGCCTAAACAGCTCTGCTAGGGGTGTAACGGCGTTCTTCTTTTGTTGAAGGAGAGTCGGACCGAAATGCAGCGTGTAAGTTACTCATGTTTATTAGGAAGACAAACGAACGAACTATACACGAATAACTAATAAATACAAAAAACAACAAATGGAACGTGAAACCTATACAGCCTGAGTGGTGCACACTACACAGAGACAGGAACAATCACCCATGAAATACAAAGCGAAAACCAGGCTACCTAAATACGGTTCCCAATCAGCGACAACGAGAATCACCTGACTCTGATTGAGAACCGCCTCAGGCAGCCAACCTATTAAACACACACACACCCCTAATCAGCTACAATCCCAGACACTACAAACCCCAATACGAAAACACAATACATTATAACCCCATGTCACACCCTGGTCTGACTAACTAATAAACTAAAACACAAAATACTAAGACCAAGGCGTGACAAGGGGGGAGTAAAATTGTCAGAGTTGGGTGTTCTCTCATTTTGTGTCTGGAAGTAGCTAGCCAATGTTAGCATGTTAGCTTGGGTGCTTGACTATCATTCTGAGGTCAGAGCTTTCGGAGCAACCCTACTTATTGGCCAGAGCGTCCAGACTCTGAACGTGAAACGCTCTGAATTTACAAACAATCTGACAGCACAGTTGCAGTCACCAACGCTCTGGATTACATAATAGGCTAACCTGCTCTGCTAGGGCGAGTAATGTTCAGTGAGCTGTTCTCCCTCTCTTAGATGTCTGGAAGTAGCTGGCAGGTTAGTACAGAACGCTCGGATCAACCCTTAAAGAGATGGGTGGGACTAAGGCTTAAGAGGGTTTGAACAATGTTGAATGGGTGTAGACAAAGATGGGCTCTCCAATAACCGTACCGAAACATTGAAAGACAGTTTCCTCAAAAGTGAGTTTACAAATTGATCAGCATTCAAAGCAGAATTACTTTCCCATTTTTTCCTCAAATGCAGTGTATGATATACCATTTTGTAGCACTGAGTCTCTACTTTCATCCATTGTAAAACAAAGAAATTAAAATGTTGCTACATAAGACTGAATCCAGGTGGTGAGTCACATAACTAGCAAAGCAAATGGTTCTGACATACAAATACTGTTACTACACAGATCATACAAGTGATGTTAGCAAGCATGCCAGCAAGCTAACGTTTTAAATTTTGACAGAAAGTAATTTGCTAACAGTACACTTTAACTTGAAATGAAAATTACTTTCCGTCAAAATTAGAAACGTGCAATATCTGAAAATGTAGCTAGCTAGACTATCTTACATGGAATGGATGCTAATCCCTGTCATGGATGCCTTTACGTTGAAGATATAATATGGAGACAGGTCTCTTCAGCTATCATACTGTAATTCCACTGATTTCAGAACTCGGCCCTCCAGAAAGTGGATAGCAAAACTTGCGCAGTTTTACTACATGGTACATTAACCTGGGAACTGGGTTTCCTGGGAGTGCATTCTGATGAAGATCAACAAAGGTAAGTGAATATTTCTAACGCTATTTCTGACTTCTGTTGACTCCATGACATGGCGGATATCTGTATGTCTTGTTTTGGTGGCTGAGCGCTGTACTCAGATTATTGCATGGTGTGCTTTCGCCGTAAAGCTTTTTTGAAATCTGACACAACGGTTGCATTAAGGAGAAATGTATCTTAGAGATCGGGCTACTTTTTTCAACATTCTGTTAAAAATCGCGCAACATTTCAACATCCTGCTACTCATGCCAGGAATATAGTATATGCATATGATTAGTATGTGTGCATAGAAAACACTCTGAAGTTTCTAGAACTGGTTCAATGGTGTCTGTGACTATAACAGAACGAGTTCCGTGGTCAAAATCGCCAGAAAACCTGGTCACTAAATCAACGGAGAAAAAATCAATCCGCCAGTCTATGTATTGTCTATTGGAAGGAAAAATACTTAAGGCTGAGAATACAGTTCTATAGCTTCCACACGATGTCGCCAGTGTTGTGATTTCGATTCAACTAAATCGTTGGTCATCTGAGTAATAGCCACATCCGGTTGTCAAGTCCACAGCTGTAAACCATGGAACCGGAAAAGTTGGCTACGTTTCCCAAACTTGTGCCTATTGAATACAGATCGCTCCGTGATCAATTTGATCGTTTATTAACGTTTAGTAATACCTAAAGTTGGATTAGAGAAGTAGTTTGAAGTGTTTTGTCAAAGTTTATAGACAACTTTTTTCATTTAAAAAAATAACGTTGCGTTTAAAAAATGTGTTTTTCCTGGATCTGACAGTCTTCATAAACAGACATTTTGGGATCACAAGGACAGATTTAATTGAAAAAAAGACCCAATTGTGATGTTTATGGGACATATAGGAGTGCCAACAAAGAATCTCGTCAAAGGTAATGAATGTTTTATATTTTATTTCTGCGTTTTGTGTAGCGCCGGCTACGCTAATTCCTTTGTTTACGTCCCCTTCAGGTATTTCGGGGTGTTGCCTGCTATCAGATAATAGCTTCTCGTGCTTTCGCCGAAAAGCATTTTACAAATCTGACTCGTTGGCTAGATTTACAACGAGTGTCGCTTGAATTGAGTACCCTGCATGTGAATTTTAATGAACGTTTGAGTTTTAACGAGTGCTATTTGCATTTGGCGTCCCGGGTGGGCCAGAGAGGTTAAATGTTTTTTTTATTTTTTTTACATCCAGTTTATTCTCTATTGATTGCATTTTGTCCAATAGGACAGATGGTAAAGGCAGGTTACACACTCGCCAACAAATTCTCACAAGGCACCTGGACCTGGGTCCCCTGTATCAGTCTCTCTTCTTCTTCTTCATACAAATGACCGGCATTTACGCCTGGTGCGGTATCAGCTGTAAGGAAAATCCTGTTAAAACCTCTACAGGATCGGTGTACCGCCCACGGGATAGTTGAGCTAACGTAGGCTAATGTGATTAGCATGAGGTTGTAAGTAACAAAACTATTCCCAGTACATAGACATATCTGATATGGGCAGAAATCTTAAATTTGTTTTGTGACTAGGAGGCAGTATTTTCATTTTTGGAAAAAAAACTTCCCGTAGTAAATGGGATATTTTGACAGGACAAGACACTAGAATATGCATATAATTGACAACTTAGGATAGAAAACACTCTAAAGCTTCCAAAACCGTAACAATAGTGTCTGTGAGTATAACAGAACTGATGTTGCAGGCGAAAGCCAGAGAAAAATCCAATCGGGAAGTGCCTCATGTTTTGAAAGCGCTGCGTTCCGATGAGTCCCTATTGAACAGTGAATGGGCTATCAACCAGATTACTCTTTCTCCGTATTCCCCGAAGGTGTCTACAGCATTGTGACGTAGTTTTGCGTTGAAGAATACCCGTAGGCGGCTAAACAGCGTAAGTGGTCACCTGATGCTCCCAGAGAGATTCTCACGTAAAATACAGAGGTAGCCATTACTCCAATCTGACCTACTGAAAAACTAATTGTCCCAATGGATATATTATCGAATAGATATTTGAAAAACACCTTGAGGACTGATTATAAACAACATTTGCCATGTTTCTGTCAATATTATGGAGCTAATTTGGAATATTTTTCGCCGTTTTCGTGACTGCAATTTCCTTGCGATTTCTCAGCCAATCGTGAAGAACAAACGGAGCTATTTTGCCTACAAAAATAATATTTGGGGAAAAAACGAACTTTGGCTATCTACCTGGGAGTCTCGTGAGTGAAAACATTCAAAGCTCAGCAAAGGTAAATGATTTAATTGGATTGCTTTTCTGATTTCCGTGACCAAGTTACCTGCTGCTAGCTGGACAAAATGCTATGCTAGGCTATGGATAAACTTAAACAAATGCTTGTCTAGCTTTGGCTGTAAAGCATATTTTGATAATATGAGATGACAGGGTGATTAACAAAAGGCTAAGCTATGTCTCAATATATTTCACCTGTGATTTTCATGAATAGGAATATTTTAGAGTAATATTTATGTCCGTAGCGCCATGCTAATTAGTGTCAGATGATGACAACGGTCCCGTTCACGGGATGGGGTGTCACTAGAGGTTAATCTAACTGCACTGTCAATTTTACAGTAACTATTACAGTAAAATAATACCATGCTATTGTTTGAGGAGAGTGTTATGAAGTTATGAACTTGAAAATGTATTAATAAACCAATTAGGCACATTTGGGCAGTCTTGATACAATATTTTAAATATATTGCAATGGTACATTGGATCAGTCAAAAAAATCCACATACACTGCTGCCATCTGGTGGCCAAAATCTAAATTGTGCCTGGGCTTATCCATCAGGTACTGCCATTATATATGTCCAAATGAGGAGGATTGTAAAGTAGAGCCATTATTTATGTCTGAATGAAGAGAAGTGTTCACACAGTGCACACTGTCTCTCCTTCGTCCCTTTTTCCTCTCATCGCACAGTGTCCCTCCTCTGTTCCTCTTTCCTCTCATCACTCAGTGTCTCTCTGTTTATGAGCCTCTTTCACTTCACTGTCCCTCTTTCCTCTCATATCAGTGTCTTTGTCCTCTTTCACTGTCCATTTGTCCCTCCTCTGTCCCTCTTTCCTCTCATCACTCAGTGTCTCTCTGTTCATGAGCCTCTTTCACTGTCCATTTGTCCCTCTTCTGTCCCTCTTTCCTCTCATCACTCAGTGTCCCTCTGTTCATGAGCCTCTTTCACTGTCCATTTGTCCCTCCTCTGTCCCTCTTTCCTCTCATCACTCAGTGTCCCTCTGTTTATTAGCCTCTTTCACTGTCCATTTGTCCCTCTGTCCCTCTTTCCTCTCATCACTCAATGTCCCTCTGTTTATGAGCCTCCCTCTTCTTCTCCTCCATCTCCATTTTCTATTTTCAACTCCTCTCCCCTCTCTTCTTCTCTTCCATCTCCATTTTCCATCTCCATTCTTCCATCTCCATTTTTTCAACTCCTCTCCCCTCTCTTCTTCTCCTCCATCTCCATTTTCTATTTTCAACTCCTCTCCCCTCTCTTCTTCTCTTCCATCTCCATTTTCTATTTTCAACTCCTCTCCCCTCTCTTCTTCTCTTCCATCTCCATTTTCTATTTTCAACTCCTCTCCCCTCTCTTCTCTTCCATCTCCATTTTC
Source organism: Oncorhynchus masou masou (assembly GCF_036934945.1). Lineage (NCBI taxonomy): Eukaryota > Metazoa > Chordata > Actinopteri > Salmoniformes > Salmonidae > Oncorhynchus > Oncorhynchus masou. The sequence continues at coordinate 1,183,290 of NC_088239.1, read as the reverse complement.
TATTTTCAACTCCTCTCCCCTCTCTTCTTCTCTTCCATCTTCATTTTCTTTTTTCAACTCCTCTCCCCTCTCTTCTTCTCTTCCATCTCCATTTTCTATTTTCAACTCCTCTCCCCTCTCTTCTTCTCCTCCATCTCCATTTTCTATTTTCAATCTCTTCTCTTCCATCTCCATTTTCAACTCCTCTCCCCTCTCTTCTTCTCCTCCATCTCCATTTTCTATTTTCAACTCCTCTCCCCTCTTTTCTCCTTCTCTTCCATCTCCATTTTCTATTTTCAACTCCTCTCCCCTCTCTTCTTCTCCTCCATCTCCATTTTCTATTTTCAACTCCTCTCCCCTCTTTTCTCCTTCTCTTCCTTTTCTCCCCGCTCACTGTTCTCACTCCAGAAATGATTCAAATAAGCAGGTGTCGCCTGTCCAACACATATAGAGCTCCACCTGAAGCCGAGGGAAATCACTAAGATAACGTATGAAATCCTGCGTGATGTGTTTCTCATGCAGATGGCTGTTTCTCTACTTATCTCCCCTTTAAGAAGAGTGAAACACCTATGAACATCAAATGTTTTTTTTGTATATTTTAATTAAAAAAATAATAATCTTTTATAAATCAGCTTTGGACACACGTTGGTCACCATAACTGGTGTAACGCCACCTGGGGCCCAAGGGTAGCGGAGAACAGGCAGGCAGCAACCACCACAGATAGACAGATATCCTCCAGGGTCCATGTCTGACGTTACTTACAGAAGCATTTAACTCACTCCCACCAGAGGAAACAGGATGTTTCAAATTCACGTCCCTCCCCCAAATATGCAAAGAATACCACATTGCCAAGCTCCATGGGAGCCCTCTTCTATCAGGAATTAGAGAAGAGCAGAGAGACCTGCTGCTAGCTACATGTCTCAGTCACACTCCAACACCAATATCAATGTGTATGTTAAGGTTAGGATTGGGGTTTTATAGCTATGTAAATATTAGGGCATGCCATTTCTGACACCTCTGTAATTGCTATGACACATTTGGTTGCTGCAACATAAGCAGCAAAAAAGGGTTCAACGTAGATGAAGGTTTGAAGTTTCTGAGTTCTCACTAAAGCTGCACGTTGAACGATACTGCAGCATCTCAGTGTGTTATATTGCAGCATCTCAGTGTGTTATATTGCAGCATCTCAGTGTGTTGTACTGCAGCATCTCAGTGTGTTGTACTGCAGCATCTCAGTGTGTTGTACTGCAGCATCTCAGTGTGTTGTACTGCAGCATCTCAGTGTGTTGTACTGCAGCATCTCAGTGTGTTGTACTGCAGCATCTCAGTGTGTTGTACTGCAGCATCTCAGTGTGTTGTACTGCAGCATCTCAGTGTAACTGGTACATTAGACCCTATAACTGGTACATTAGACCCTATAACTGGTACGTTAGACCCTATAACTGGTACGTTAGACCCTATAACTGGTACATTAGACCCTATAACTGGTACATTAGACCCTGGTACATTAGACCCTATAACTTGTAGTTAGACCCTATAACTGGTACATTAGACCCTATAACTGGTACGTTAGACCCTATAACTGGTACATTAGACCCTACAACTGATACGTTAGACCCTATAACTGGTACATTAGACCCTACAACTGATACGTTAGACCCTATAACTGGTACATTAGACCCTACAACTGATACGTTAGACCCTATAACTGGTATGTTAGACCCTATAACTGGTACATTAGACCCTATAACTGGTACATTAGACCCTATAACTGGTATGTTAGACCCTGGTACGTTAAACCCTATAACTGGTTCATTAGACCCTATAACTGGTACGTTAGACCCTGGTACATTAGACCCTATAACTGGTACATTAGACCCCATAACTGGTACGTTAGACCCTATAACTGGTACATTAGACACCATAACTGTTTACGTTAGACCCTATAACTGGTACATTAGACCCTATAACTGGTACGTTAGACCCTATAACTGGTACATTAGACCATATAACTGGTACGTTAGACCCCATAACTGGCACTTTATACCAACATACTGTATTTGTCCCCTCTTCTCAAGGAAGTTGAATACAGAACAACAAGCATTCCAACAAAACTGGGGTGAATCTGTGCGAAGATTAAAACTACACAGATTCACAGATAGACTTTGCAATCACACAACGAATCCCTTCCCCTTCTGACCAGATGACTGTTGTTGTTTGTTTGTTTGAATGAAGAATTTGTATTTCTGATTGCCTGGCAGCAATCACTGTAGTCTCTAGTGAATAATTCACTGACTATAACCTTTCCCAGAATGCAGTATAATGAGTTAATCAGGATGGATACAATTCAAGACATAGACCACGCGAACACCTGTTACAGCTCATGGTCATCTTGACTGTGTACAAAGATTTTCTATGATATTGAGAAGATATTAGAGTGACCACTCTCTCCATTGGAAATACATGCCCTCAAAGATGGAAGGCAGGCGGGATGAGGGGAGATCAGATGGGACCATTCTAGTTTATGAGAGGCTGGTATGCTTGTGAACAACAGACCATAGAGGTAGCTAGAGGACTCATCTTTGTATCTGTGCTATTATAGCATGTGACAGAATGGGCAGTGCCTCTGAGGCTAATTCCATTTTAAAGTAGTACATGTTCTTCTTCATTGACTGATTGTTCCCAACACCCATTTGACTACTTTAAAATGTGAAAGCCTTCAATAGCAATGTCAATGCTAAAATGGGTCATATCTATGAGTCTTCTATCTATCTCTATGACAACAGGCACAACTCTGAAATAAAGTCATTTTTTGGGGTAAGTTGCCAAAATGCCACATGCGTCCACTTATATCAGTGCATTCTCAACAACCTCACCATTAGGAAACTTCTATTCAATCAAATAAGGCTCACCTAGCAAATTAGCAATTACATTTTTGAATGACCGAACACTCTTTAATTGACCTCCATACAAAAATTCCTCACTTTGTGGGCATATTTTTGTCGACAGATGTTGGTGGGAACTGGAAATTGCTTTCGTACACGTTGATCCAGAGCATCCCAAACAGGCTCAACGGGTGACAATTCTGGTGAGCATGCAGGCTCACCAAACATTTTCAGCTTCTAGGAAATGTGTGCAGATCCTTGCGACATGGGGCTGTACATTATCGTGCTGAAACATGAGGTGATGGCTGAATGGCACGACAATGGGCCTCAGGATCTCGTCTTATACCTTCCCGTACCCCCACCGCCACGTTGAAGAACTCTGTTCACAACACTGACATCAGCAAACCACTCGCCCACACAACGCCGTACACACGTTCTGACATCTGCCCGGTGCAGTTGAAACTGGGATTCATCCGTGAAGAGCACACTTCTCCAGCGTGCCAGAGGCCATCGAAGGTAAGCTTCTGTCCACTGAAGTCAGTTACAATTCCAAACTGCAGTCAGGTCAAGACCCTGGTGAGGACGACGAGCACACAGATGAGCTTCCCTAAGACGCTTTACAACACTGCAGTCAGGTCAAGACCCTGGTGAGGACAACAAGCACGCAGATGAGCTTCCCTGAGACGCTTTACAACACTGCAGTCAGGTCAAGACCCTGGTGAGGACAACAAGCACACAGATGAGCTTCCCTGAGACGCTTTACAACACTGCAGTCAGGTCAAGACCCTGGTGAGGACAACAAGCACACAGATGAGCTTCCCTGAGACGGTTTCTGACCGTTTGTGCAGACATTTGTTTGGTTGTGCAAACCCACAGTTTCCTCAGCTGTCCAGGTGACTGGTCACAGACAATCCCTCAGGTGATAAATCCGGATATGGAGATCTTGCCAGTTACGTACTGCCAAATTATCTTCAAATGATGTTGGAAGTTGCTTGGAGAAATGAACATTAAATTCTCTTCGCACAGCGCTGGTGGCTGGTGTGCTGTGTGACAAAACTGTACATGTTAAAGGGACCTTTTACTGTCCTCAGCACAAGGTGAACTTGTGTAATGATCATGCTGTTTAATCAGCTTCTTGATATGCCACACCTGTCAGGTGGATCGATTATCTTGGTAAAGGATAAATACTCCCTAACAGGGGGGTGTAAACAAATGTGTGCACAAAATTTGACAGAAATCATATTTTTTTGTGCATATGGAACATTTCTGGGATCATTTATTTCAGCTCATGAAGCATGGGACCAACATGTTCATGTTGCGCTTATACTTATTCAGTGTTACTATGCATCTGTACAGCATGTCAGAATTAGGACTGTAGGTGTATGGAGGTAGCATCTCTCCAAAGAGCTGGAATAAACCAGGGCATAATTAGATGAGGTGAGTGTGTGTTTGTGTGTGTAATTAGATGCACCTGCAGTTTAGCAGGAACTGGCATGAAAACCTTTAAATACATCCTTCAATTGACTAAATCAAAGCCACAAAATAGAATAACCTCTAACAATCTAGGTCTCTCACTCAGCAAACCCAGATACCTGACACGTGCAGAACCACACAGTTAGATAAAATAACCGGTTAGACCCTGGTGCGTTAGACCCTATAACTGGTACATTAGACCCTATAACTGGTACGTTAGACCCTATAACTGGTACATTAGACCCTATAACTTGTACATTAGACCCTATAACTGGTACGTTAGACCCTGGTACATTAGACCCTATAACTGGTACGTTAGACCCTGGTACATTAGGCCCTGTAACTGGTACATTAGACCCTATAACTGGTACTTTAGATCCTGTAACTGGTACATTAGACCCTATAACCGAGGTGAAACCCTAAAACCTCCACCCCAAGGATATCTGCTTTAGGCTTAAAATGGAAGCGATGACTTCATCACACTCACAATGATTCACTGCTCACAATGATTCACTGATCTCACAATGATTCACTGATCTCACAATGATTCACTGATCTCACAATGATTCACTGATCCCACAATGATTCACTGATCTCACAATGATTCACTAATCCCACAATGATTCACTTCAGACCATGTAAAGCCATGCTATAATATAAATACGTTCACTTCAGACCATGAAAACATACCAATAAGTTCACAAAAAAATGGTGCCAGAATATTAAAATCCATCTGAAATGAGGAACCCATCCGCCAGCCCCATGGAGCACAAATCTGGCATACAGCACAAGACTTAAAAAAATGTAATTAAACACAGATAAGATGAATACAATCGCTGTTGTTATGGAGGATAGTGGCGGTAGCATCAGACCCCTGTGGGGCTGCTGGAAGGACCTGGGCCCTAGGATGAGGAGAGGAGGGGAGGAGGCCCCTGGGCCCTAGGATGAGGAGAGGAGGGGAGGAGGCCCCTGGGCCCTAGGATGAGGGGAGGAGGCCCCTGGGCCCTAGGATGAGGAGAGGAGGGGAGGAGGCCCCTGGGCCCTAGGACGAGGAGAGGAGAGGCGACAAGAATAGGAGAGGAGGGGAGGAAGAGAGGTAGGGAGCAGGAGTGGAGAGGTGGGGAGGAGGCCCCTGGGCCCTAGGATGAGGAGAAGATAAGAGAGGCGACAAGAATAGGAGAGGAGGGGAGGAGAGGAAAAGGGGGGACAAGGAAGTGAGAGGAGTGGAGGAGGAGTGGTGAGGAGAGGAGAGGTGGTGGGGAGGAGGGGAGAGGAGAGGAGAGGTGGTGGGGAGGAGGGGAGAGGAGAGGAGAGGTGGTGGGGAGGAGTGGAGAGAAGTGGAGAGGAGAGGAGAGTAGAGGAGGAGGGAGAGGTGGTGGGGAGGAGGAGAGGAGAGGAGGAGCAAAAATAATATGAGAAGAGGGAAGGAGGAGAGAAGAGGAAGAGGGGGGTAAGAGGAGAGTAGATTCGGGAGGAGGGGAGATGAGGAACGGAGATGTGGGGAGGAGGGCCTCTCTGCCTGGGATTAAAGCAGCCAGGTGGGGGAGCCTGGTGGTTGGAGAGTTTAAATTAGCACTGAGATGACAACCCCCATCAGGACGGATTAGAGCCTGATGTCTGCCAGGCAGAGATGGGCTCAGAGACGGGCTGGAGATGGGTATGGGGTATTGAGCTGGCACTGACAGGGGCATCCATCACACAAGACCCACGGCGATGTGGCACTCTGCTGTCTGTCTGTCTGTCTGTCTGTCTGTCTGTCTGTCTGTCTGTCTGTCTGTCTGTCTGTCTGTCTCTACTTTATCATCGCTTGATAGCTACCTAAACAAATAGCTAGCTAGAACAAAGTGTAAAGATAAATTCATTAAAAAGATTAAAAGCCATACAAACAAAAGTTGTCCCGTAGGCATCTAGAGAGGGAGCTAAGAGCTGTGTTGTCAATCAGCATCTTCCGTACAACATATTAGAGAATGTCAAACCTAAAAATCACTATTAATGCTTGAGAATTACCTTCTATTTTCTTCCATAACAGTTATTTTACTTTCACATATATTTTCTTACACATTCTACACGTCTCTTCCTAACAGGTGAATTGTATGACTATTACTGTTACTATTATCATATTATCTATCTATCTATCTGTCTGTCTGTCTGTCTGTCTGTCTGTCTGTCTGTCTGTCTGTCTGTCTGTCTGTCTGTCTGTCTGTCTGTCTGTCTGTCTGTCTGTCTGTCTGTCTGTCTGTCTGTCTATCTATCTATTATTATTATTATTATTATTAGCCCAGGAGGTTACATTAGGATGTTGGAGGACAGTTATGTTCAGTATTTTCATCATAGGATAATGTTATATTTCTCTCAGTGGCTGCTTGCTCTGTCAAAGCTCAGAGGAGGCCAGTATGGGGGACACTGACACAAATCTTTAAGCTAATTTAAAAAGACAGCATCCAGATTTGGAGGCGAAGTCTCACAGACGACCGATCGCCTGTCTGTCTGTCTGTCTGTCTGCAGGATTGTACTAATGTCAAAAAAGCTCGGAGAATTAGTGGCTTACTGCCACCTGACAACAGACCCTTTTTGTTCCCTACACATTCCCCGGTTCTGAAGGCAGAGCAAAACAAAACTAAAACCAGAAATCCGATTAAAACAATCTCCTTGTGTGCTGATTACCATACATTAACATGAGAAAGAGCCGGAGTGATAAAACAGAGACTCTGGCCCCTCACAACCAGGACCACAATGCTGCGTACCACATAGTCAGAGAAAGACTCTTCTCTGCCTGGTCTGACTGCCCATATGTATCCAGCCTGTCTGGCTGGCGCTGATCACCCTAAATGTATCATCTCTCCTACGGTAGCTTACAAACCAGAAATTGTAAAGCCCACCACCTGCTGAATGAGGGCGGTGATCAGTTTGGGATGACAGGGTCAAATCTCCACACACCGCCGTCGATGCCCCCAGATACTAACCAGAATAGACCAGGAGTATAACGTAAAATAGACCAGGAGTATAACGTAAAATAGACCAGGGGTATAACGTAAAATAGACCAGGAGTATAACGTAAAATAGACCAGGAGTATAACGTAAAATAGACCAGGAGAATAAAGTAAAACACTCACCCTGAGATAGAGAAAGACAGAAGGGACCAACACAACCTGTCCCGCACTCTAAAACTAAAGATTTGTCCCGCACTCTAAAACTAAAGATTTGTCCCGCACTCTAAAACTAAAGATTTGTCCCGCACTCTAAAACTAAAGATTTGTCCCGCACTCTAAAACTAAAGATTTGTCCCGCACTCTAAAACTAAAGATTTGTCCCGCACTCTAAAACTAAAGATTTGTCCCGCACTCTAAAACTAAAGATTTGTCCCGCACTCTAAAACTAAAGATTTGTCCCGCACTCTAAAACTAAAGATTTGTCCCGCACTCTAAAACTAAAGATTTGTCCCGCACTCTAAAAACTAAAGATTTGTCCCGCACTCTAAAACTAAAGATTTGTCCCGCACTCTAAAACTAAAGATTTGTCCCGCACTCTAAAACTAAAGATTTGTCCCGCACTCTAAAACTAAAGATTTGTCCCGCACTCTAAAACTAAAGATTTGTCCCGCACTCTAAAACTAAAGATTTGTCCCGCACTCTAAAACTAAAGATTTGTCCCGAACTCTAAAACTAAAGATTTGTCCCGCACTCTAAAACTAAAGATTTGGCACTCTAAAACTAAAGATTTGTCCCGCACTCTAAAACTAAAGATTTGTCCCGCACTCTAAAACTAAAGATTTGTCCCGCACTCTAAAACTAAAGATTTGTCCCGCACTCTAAAACTAAAGATTTGTCCCGCACTCTAAAACTAAAAATTTGTCCCGCACTCTAAAACTAAAGATTTATGGTCTGCTGGTCTGTTTTTTCAACACACCCAATAATAGTAAGCAGTAGCCAACCGTAGAATTAGGAATTAGAATACTAGAATATACATGAACCTTCTTATGATGGTAAGAACACTGTGCGGTGTTTACCAGTGAGAATGTCAGAATTGTGAACTTACTAAATGACTGAGAGTTTGACAGCGTTAGGTTACTTCTTGTATAAATATTTTCCTGTCTGGATTTTAATGATTTGGTCAGGGAGTTGATCAACCATGCTGCAGTGATAAGATTTTTTGTAAAACAATACATTTGAAGATAATCTGCACTGATAGCTATCTAGCCAGTCAACTTTTGTGGGAATGATTCTAGGTATTCACTGCCAATATGTCACCGTTACAAATACACAATAGATGGGCAGAGGGGTCTATGGAAAGCAGATTGTTCCGTTGACCAGATTGGCGCACATTCAACAAATTTGACCTAACAAAGTGGATATTTGTCAAGTCCGTCATGACTTATGTATTGTGACAGGCACAACATGTGGTTACTTCAGTCTGATTTCAATATATTTGTCCCTTTTCACCTCATAACATGTAGAAGTTGTTAGTTTTCAGGTTTAGAAGAAGTGACTGCTAAATGCTAACTCCTGTTTGTATACGCTGTTAGCATAGCTAGCATACAGACATCTGTTGTGGTAGTCAAATTAGTTTAAACTGTAATGCAGTTGATTGGTGACGATAACATGAATATGTTTTTGGGTTGACATACAATATTGTCAGCTTTTTACCTCAATATATATATATATTTTAAATGTAACCTTAATTTAACTAGGCAAGTCATTCTTATTTACAATGACGGCCTACCAGGGAACAGTGAGTTCTGCCTTGTTCAAGGGCAGGAGGACAGATTTTTACCTCGTCAGCTCAGGGATTCAATTCAGCAACTTTTTAGTTACTGGCCCAAAGCTCTAACCACTAGACTACCTGCCACCCCATGTACACATAAAAACAATAGCTTTAATTGTAGGCTGTCAATGAGGAGAAATGGGATCTTTCCCTCATGGCCCTGTTTCCATGGCAATCCATTGTTTTGTTTGAGTTCCATTGTATAGCACATGAAGCCAGTCCATTTTTACCTTTATTTAACTAGGCAGTTAAGAACAAATTCTTATTTTCAATGATGGCCTAGGAACAGTGGGTTAACTGTCCTGTTCAGAATTACAGATTTGTACCTTGTCAGATTGGGGATTTGAACTTGCAACCTTCCGGTTATTAGTCCAACGCTCTAACCACTAGGCTACCCTGCCACCCCATCCCCAGCCACTGGCTGAAATCAGTTGACGATAGGACTCAGACAAGTTGTGAAAGCAAGAAATACTGATATTGTATCATGCAATAGCACTCACAGCGTTCCAAGGAAAAAAAAAATAGAGACATTTATTTGTCTGTTTACATGTGTATATTTTCTGTTGAAAAAAATTACATTAAACAATTTCTAATATATCACATGCCTTACTTTCATGTTCCTGCATAAGTCAAATCATGATTATGCCTCTCTGCCCGTTATTCCAATTAGACTGGTTTGGACTTCTCCCTGACCAATATGTCTGCCATCATCGGACCATTCTGGAACTTTGAGGGTTGATGACATATCCCCTCTAGTAGTTTAATAGGATCTCTATGTACCCAGTTGTATTCAGATATGACTTAGTAGTTGTTGGTCTGCCCATTGTTCTCTAAGTGACTACAACATAGCAAACCCGTCCAGACCCAGTACAGAGTGTGTGGAATAACTAGAGAAATCAGAAAAACAAAGATGAAAAAAAAAAGAGAAAAATGTGACAGGGACAGGGGACGTCAGGATGGGGATGGATGCCACCATTTGGTATTTCTACAAAGCTCCAGAGAGGGGCTAGCCTCAAGCCACCCACGTTTCCCACCAATGAAGAGAGAGAGAGAGAGAGAGAGAGAGAGAGAGAGAGAGAGAGAGAGAGAGAGAGAGAGAGAGAGAGAGAGAGAGAGAGAGAGAGAGAGAGAGAGAGAGAGAGAGAGAGAGAGAGACAGAGAGAGAGAGAGAGAATGCTAGCTCTTCCACAACAACAACCTGGGCCTTCTCCCCCCTCTCTCTCTCCTTTCTTTCGCTCTCTCCCCCCATGATGCCTAGCTCTCAGCTCTCCAGCGGCAACAGGAAATCAAACAATTAGCAGGAGGGAAATAAAGGTCCTGCTTCACCCTCTGGCTCGTGTAAACATGGAAACATTGTTTGGAGAGTGCTGCCTGCCGTCGTCATCATGGCCAAGCACTGTGTTCCTGCTGGAACTGGCACCCCTGACGACAGCCATGTTAAAACTAACAAAAACAACATGCAGAGCTCCTCATTAAAAGAAAACAGAAAAAAATGAGAAGGGGATATGAAGTCAATTAAATCAATTAGTTAATTTCCTTGTATTTGACTCATGAAGTGTAGACAACTTCTGCGGACATGAGACACATGAATATTGAGAAGATAGAAGGAAATAGAACATTGAGGAAATAGAAGGAAATAGAACATTGAGGAAATAGAAGGAAATAGAACATTGAGGAAATAGAAGGAAATAGAACATTGAGGAAATAGAAGGAAATAGAACATTGAGGAAATAGAAGGAAATAGAACATTGAGGAAATAGAAGGAAATAGAATATTGAGGAAATAGAAGGAAATAGAATATTGAGGAAATAGAAGGAAATAGAATATTGAGGAAATAGAAGGAAATAGAAGGAAATAGAATATTGAGGAAATAGAAGGAAATAGAATATTGAGGAAATAGAAGGAAATAGAATATTGAGGAAATTAGAATTTCAATGTATTGATGCCATGAGGGAATGAAAGGAAATAGAATATTGAGGAAATAGAAGGAAATTGAAGGACATGAATATTGAGGAAATGTTATTGAGGACATGAAATGAATATTAAATGAATTTTGTGATGCCATCACATGTAAATTAAATGTTGTGCACATGTCAATTAAATGTTGTGCACATGTCAATTAAATGTTGTGCACAAGTCAATTAAATGTTGTACACATGTCAATTAAATGTTGTGCACATGTCAATTAAATGTTGTGCACATGTTCAAATGTTGTGCACATGTCATTCAATGCATTGGTTGTTATATTTTATTCTTGACCTCTTTTCAAAGTCAAACTACACAACAAGACATAATGCTATGCAGGCACCAATGTTGAGAATATCATCACAACGGTACCCATAGTCAGGCATTTCCTTGTGCATTGTAGAGGACTGTGTGTGAATGTTCACTTCTCCACAAACGGAGAAACATAATCTAAGACAGACCGTGTTTCAAGTAGTGCTTCTATATGCCTGAAGAATAACTCACATGACTCTTTGGGTGAACAAGAATCAACTCTGATAACCAGCATGGTACTCTTTGGGTGAACAAGAATCAACTCTGATAACCAGCATGGTACTCTTTGGGTGAACATGAATCAACTCTGATAACCAGCATGGTACTCTTTGGGTGAACATGAATCAACTCTGATAACTAGCATGGTACTCTTTGGGTGAACAAGAATCAACTCTGATAACCAGCATGGTACTCTTTGGGTGAACAAGAATCAACTCTGATAACCAGCATGGTACTCTTTGGGTGAACAAGAATCAACTCTGATAACCAGCATGGTACTCTTTGGGTGAACAAGAATCAACTCTGATAACCAGCATGGTACTCTTTGGGTGAACATGAATCAACTGAAATGTGAACAAGAATCAACTCTATGGGACTCTGTGGGTGAACTTCAGAGCAAGGAGTTGGTGTGTACATGACAAAGCAGGCCTGGGTCTAGGACACAAGAATCAACTCCCAGCAGGACCAAGACATCTCAGTTAAACATGTAGGAGAGAGAGAAAGGGAGAACAGGGCAGAGAGATAGAGAATGATAGAACAGGGCAGAGAGATAGAGAATGAGAGAACAGGGCATAGAGGGAGAGAGGGAGAGAACAGGGCAGAGAGGGAGAGAGGGAGAGAGGGAGAGAATGAGGGAACAGGGCAGAGAGGGAGAGAGGGAGAGAACAGGGCAGAGAGAAAGAGAATGAGAGAACAGGACAGAGAGAGAGAGAATGAGAGAACAGGGCAGAGAGAGGAGAGAGGGAGAGAATGAGGGAACAGGTCAGAGAGGGAGAGAGGGAGAGAGGGAGATAATGAGAGAACAGGGCAGAGGGAGAGAGGGAGAGAGGGAGATAATGAGAGAACAGGGCAGAGAGAAAGAGAATGAGAGAACAGGACAGAGAAGGAGATATTTTATTCTCAACTGGTAAATGTATGTTTATAACATTTTTTTTGGGGGGGGGGGTATTGTGCGTATTTATGATTAATAAAATGCATACATTAATTATGTAAATACAGTATACAGAACTATAGACATATAATATTTGGAAATATATATTTTAGAGACATATAGTAAGTATGAGTAATAAGTATAAGTATGAGTGAAATGAGTAATATACAAACTTATTTTAACAGTTAAATTGCATAGACATGTTTTAAAATTGATATAAAGATGCAATTCTGTAGTACAGCTAATTAAATAATTAGACATCAAATATAGTCTCACTATTTTAGTGGTTTAATGTTTGTTATACTATCAATTTAAGCATGGTATTGTTTTTACTTCTGCAACATGTTTTGTGTATCAATTTTATTCATGGCTGGAATATTTAACTACACTTTTGACTTCATTGGTTAAATGATGTTGATGATGTATACGTTTTTGAATCCCAAATGGTTAACAAAAATATAATTTATTAAAAAATGTTTTTTTTTTAAACGAAATCACTAAAATGATTTACACATTTTTAACTTTCTTTTTACAAAACCTTTTGAAATGGTCAGCTGATTTATAAATCTGAGTTATCTTTTACAATCACCTTTACTATGCAGCTATTTTACACGGAAAGCTTCAATCACATGATCTAGATCTTCTTTCAAGCAGTCACGTAGGCACGGGTGGGCCTGGGTTGGCCCCGGGCCCACCCACTGGGGAGCCATGCCCACCTTATCAGATTGAAAAAATAATATGTACTGTATATATACAGTACCAGTCAAAAGTTTGGACACACCTACTCATACCAGGGTTTTTCTTCATTTTACTATTTTTCTACATTGTAGAATAATAGTTAAGATATCAAAACAATTAAATTACACATATGGAATCATGTAGTAATGGAATCATGTAAAACAGAAACATTTTCTCTAAGCCCCATGGCATAATGTGTAGAAATGCAGGAAGTTCTGTTTTCCCTGGAAATATTCTTTTTTAGGGGCCCACCCAAATGTCTGCCACCCACCAAAGAATGTCTTGCTACACTGCTGCTTTTATGGAAGTTTTGAAATGATCTCCAGAGATATTTAAAGCATAATTAAACAGAAGTTAGATTACCAATGGAAAAAAAAGTAAATCAGAAAGGTAGTATAAGTTGTATAGCAAGATGTGTGTAAACTAGGTTTTAGGGCTCAGCACTTGTTCATTTTGACTGAGGATAATCTAGGGTTTAGGGCTCAGCACTTGTTCATTTTGACTGAGGATAATCTAGGGTTTAGGGCTCAGCACTTGTTCGTTTTGACTGAGGATAAACTAGGGTTTAGGGCTTAGCACTTGTTCGTTTTGACTGAGGATAAACTAGGGTTTAGGGCTCAGCACTTGTTCATTTTGACTGAGGATAAACTAGGGTTTAGGGCTCAGCACTTGTTCATTTTGACTGAGGATAAACTAGGGTTTAGGGCTCAGCACTTGTTCATTTTGACTGAGGATAAACTAGGGTTTAGGGCTCAGCACTTGTTCATTTTGACTGAGGATAAACTAGGGTTTAGGGCTCAGCACTGTTCATTTTGACTGAGGATAAACTAGGGTTTAGGGCTCAGCACTTGTTAATTTTGACTGAGGATAAACTAGGGTTTAGGGCTCAGCACTTGTTCATTTTGACTGAGGATAAACTAGGGTTTAGGGCTCAGCACTTGTTCATTTTGACTGAGGATAAACTAGGGTTTAGGGCTCAGCACTGATTCCTTTTGACTGAGGATTGGCAATATTTCCCTCCATAAGAAGAAAACGAGTCCTTATTAAGTATTGAACCGTAGTTGAAGAAAAGATTAGGGTGTTTTGTCCAGGCAGAACGGGAAGACGAACAGAAAGTAAATTAATTTCACAATAAAAGGTGAGAAAATGAATGTCTGCCCTGGTGTGTCTGAAAGGTTTTAGTCTGACCTTCCTAACATTGATTGTTTAAAAAAATATATCTATTAATAAGTAATAAGCATACATTTCAATAACGTTATAAATTATTTCCTGAACTCATAACCCAGTTTATTCTCTCTCCATTGCGGCAGTGTACTTCTTGATATCATAGTTTATCCTATACATCTATGATACTCCAGTCTATTACAATAAAATTACTCCCATATTGTAAAAATTCATGTGTGGTAATTGTATTTTTATCTGGAGAAAGGACAATTACCATTCTGAAAGATGAACTCAATCACACATCGGGATATTAGATTATACGTTAAAGTTATTATGATAGTAATAAAGGTACGGTATCAAACCAGCAAGAGCATCTAAATCTATTAAATTACTAATTTCATTATAGCCTGTAGACATTTATAAGAAAGAGTCTGTTATCACAAGTGTTTTGGTTTATAGAAGAACATGTCTTCAATTGTTGTAATCCAGACAGATTGAATGTACCCAGACAGATTGACTGACCCTGTACCCAGACAGATGGACTGACCCTGTACCCAGACAGATGGACTGACCCTGTACCAAGACAGATTGACTGACCCTGTACCCAGACAGATGGACTGACCCTGTACCCAGACAGATTGACTGACCCTGTACCCAGACAGATGGACTGACCCTGTACCCAGACAGATGGACTGACCCTGTAACCAGACAGATGGACTGACCCTGTACCCAGACAGATGGACTGACCCTGTACCCAGACAGATGGACTGACCCTGTACCCAGACAGATGGACTGACCCTGTACCAAGACAGATGGACTGACCCTGTACCCAGACAGATGGACTGACCCTGTACCCAGACAGATGGACTGACCCTGTACCCAGACAGATGGACTGACCCTGTACCCAGACAGATGGACTGACCCTGTACCCAGACAGATGGACTGACCCTGTACCCAGACAGATGGACTGACCCTGTACCTAGACAGATGGACTGACCCTGTACCCAGACAGATGGACTGACCCTGTACCCAGACAGATGGACTGACCCTGTACCCAGACAGATGGACTGACCCTGTACCAAGACAGATGGACTGACCCTGTACCCAGACAGATTGACTGACCCTGTACCCAGACAGATGGACTGACCCTGTACCCAGACAGATGGACTGACCCTGTACCCAGACAGATGGACTGACCCTGTACCCAGACAGATGGACTGACCCTGAACCCAGACAGATTGACTGACCCTGTACCCAGACAGATGGACTGACCCTGTACCCAGACAGATGGACTGACCCTGTACCCAGACAGATGGACTGACCCTGTACCCAGACAGATGGACTGACCCTGTACCCAGACAGATGGACTGACCCTGTACCCAGACAGATGGACTGACCCTGTACCCAGACAGATGGACTGACCCTGTACCCAGACAGATGGACTGACCCTGTACCAAGACAGATGGACTGACCCTGTACCAAGACAGATTGACTGACCCTGTACCAGACAGATGGACTGACCCTGTACCAAGACAGATGGACTGACCCTGTACCTAGACAGATGGACTGACCCTGTACCCAGACAGATGGACTGACCCTGTACCCAGACAGATGGACTGACCCTGTACCCAGACAGATGGACTGACCCTGTACCCAGACAGATGGACTGACCCTGTACCAAGACAGATGGACTGACCCTGTACCAAGACAGATTGACTGACCCTGTACCTAGACAGATGGACTGACCCTGTACCAAGACAGATGGACTGACCCTGTACCAAGACAGATGGACTGACCCTGTACCCAGACAGATGGACTGACCCTGTACCCAGACAGATGGACTGACCCTGTACCCAGACAGATGGACTGACTGACCCTGTACCCAGACAGATGGACTGACCCTGTACCCAGACAGATGGACTGACCCTGTACCCAGACAGATGGACTGACCCTGTACCCAGACAGATTGACTGACCCTGTACCCAGACAGATGGACTGACCCTGTACCCAGACAGATGGACTGACCCTGTACCCAGACAGATGGACTGACCCTGTACCCAGACAGATGGACTGACCCTGTACCCAGACAGATGGACTGACCCTGTACCCAGACAGATGGACTGACCCTGTACCTAGACAGATTGACTGACCCTGTACCCAGACAGATGGACTGACCCTGTACCCAGACAGATGGACTGACCCTGTACCTAGACAGATGGACTGACCCTGTACCCAGACAGATGGACTGACCCTGTACCAAGACAGATGGACTGACCCTGTACCCAGACAGATTGACTGACCCTGTACCCAGACAGATGGACTGACCCTGTACCCAGACAGATAGTCTGACCCTGTACCCAGACAGATGGACTGACCCTGTACCTAGACAGATGGACTGACCCTGTACCCAGACAGATGGACTGACCCTGTACCCAGACAGATGGACTGACCCTGTACCCAGACAGATTGACTGACCCTGTACCCAGATAGATGGACTGACCCTGTACCCAGACAGATGGACTGACCCTGTACCAAGACAGATGGACTGACCCTGTACCCAGACAGATGGACTGACCCTGTACCCAGACAGATGGACTGACCCTGTACCCAGACAGATGGACTGACCCTGTACCCAGACAGATGGACTGACCCTGTACCCAGACAGATGGACTGACCCTGTACCCAGACAGATGGACTGACCCTGTACCCAGACAGATGGACTGACCCTGTACCCAGACAGATTGACTGACCCTGTACCCAGACAGGTGTGCTGTTGAACTTCCCTGTAACCACTACCCTGCTCAGTGGCTGTACTGCTGTGGTGGAAAGAGAGAGAGAGTGATATGTTTGATTGTCACATACACCAGATAGGTGCAGTGAAATGTGTTGTTTTACAGGGTCAGTCATAGTAGTACGGAGCCCCTGGAGCAAATTAGGGGTAAGTGCTTTGCTCAGGGGCACATCGACATATTTTTCCTTGTCAACTCGGGTATTCGAACCAGCAACCTTTCAGATACAGGCCTAATGCTCTAAATGCTCAGCTACATGCTGCCCTATGTGATAGATTAGATAGAGAGATAAATAGAAATGTAGAGTGACAGGGAAAGAGAGACAAAGAGAGACAGAAGGAGAGAGAGAGAGAGAGAGAGAGAGAGAGAGAGAGAGAGAGAGAGAGAGATGGAGATGGAGAAAGACAGATAGAGAGAGAGAAAGAGATACAGAAAGAGAAACATTAAGAAAGAGAGAGAGAGATAGAGAGTGACCTGGAGAGAGAGAGAAAGAGAGGCATGTAGAAAGAGAGAGAGAGGAAGAAAGTGTGTGTGAGAGAGAGAGAGAGAGAGAGAGAGAGAGAGAGAGAGAGAGAGAGAGAGAGATGTTCTGTGTTCTGCTGCCCTCCAATGGCAGCCAGCTGTTGTGCACACAGCACTGTTTCAATCTGCCAGCCTGGCCTACGATGGACAGTTAGCTCATCACACAGCGCACAGTGTTCAGGCCACAGCCTTCACTCTTAGAAAAAAGGGTTGCATAGGAGAGCCCTTTTTGGCTTCGGAAAGAATCCTATTGGGTTCCAGGTAAAACCCTTTTGGGTTCCATGTAGAACCCTCTTTGGAAAGTGTTTTACATGAAACCTTAAAAAGGGTTCCACCTGGAACCAAAGTACAGTAATAAAATAAAGATGACATATCTAAGTGTTTCACACTGTAGCCTGCTGAATTTCCCTGCATTGTCTCAGTGAAGAGTTCAGAGTTCAGCTTTCCATACGTGACGTCAACGCACAACTACAAGCCTCCTGGAGTTGTCTGCAGACGGAGGAGCAATATCCACCATCGTAGTACGGATGTAGCCTGGCCTGGAATAAGAAGCTAACTGAAGCTGGCGAGCTTTGGAAAACCCTCAGTAGATCTAGCTTGCTTTGTAGTATACCCTGCAGGATTGGATTGAACTGAACTGGACTGGGTTGGACTGGACTAGACTCCACTGGACTAGACAGAGCAGAACAAAGCAAAATGGAGCATAACATAACAGAACAGAGTAGAACAGAACAGAGTAGAACAGAGCAGAGTATAACAGAACAGAGTAGAACAGAACAGAAAATAACAGAACAGAGCAGGACCGAACAGAACAGACCAGAGTAGAATAGAACAGAGTAGAACAGAACAGAGCAGAACAGAACAGAGCAGAACAGAACAGAGCAGAGTAGAACAGTGTAGAAAATAAAAGAGTACAACAGAACAGAGTAGAACAGAACAGAGAAGAACAGAGTAGAAAAGAAGAGAGAAGAATAGAACAGAATAGAACAGAACAAAGCAGAACATAACAGAGTACAACAGAGCAGAACAGAACTGAGTAGAATAGAACAGAGTAGAACAGAACAAAGCAGAACATAACAGAGTAGAACAGAACAGAACAGAGCAGAACAGAACAGAGAATAACAGAACAGAGTAGAACAGAACAGAGAATAACAGAACAGAGAATAACAGAACAGAGTAGAACAGAACAGAGAATAACAGAACAGAACAGAGAATAACAGAACAGAGAAAAACAGAACTGAGCAGAACAGAACAGAAGAGAGTAAAACAGAACAGAGTAGAACAGAACAGAGTAGAACAGAACAGAGTAGAACAGAGCAGAGTATAACAGAACAGAGTAGAACAGAACAGAAAATAACAGAACAGAGCAGGACCGAACAGAACAGACCAGAGTAGAATAGAACAGAGTAGAACAGAACAGAGCAGAACAGAACAGAGCAGAACAGAACAGAGCAGAGTAGAACAGTGTAGAAAATAAAAGAGTACAACAGAACAGAGTAGAACAGAACAGAGAAGAACAGAGTAGAAAAGAAGAGAGAAGAATAGAACAGAATAGAACAGAACAAAGCAGAACATAACAGAGTACAACAGAGCAGAACAGAACAGAGTAGAATAGAACAGAGTAGAACAGAACAAAGCAGAACATAACAGAGTAGAACAGAACAGAACAGAGCAGAACAGAACAGAGAATAACAGAACAGAGTAGAACAGAACAGAGAATAACAGAACAGAACAGAGAATAACAGAACAGAGAAAAACAGAACAGAACCGAATAGAACAGAACAGAACAGAGAATAACAGAACAGAGTAGAACAGAACAGAGAATAACAGAACAGAGTAGAACAGAACAGAGAATAACAGAACAGAACCGAGAATAACAGAACAGAGAAGAACAGAGTAGAAAAGAAGAGAGAAGAATAGAACAGAATAGAACAGAACAAAGCAGAACATAACAGAGTACAACAGAGCAGAACAGAACAGAGTAGAATAGAACAGAGTAGAACAGAACAAAGCAGAACATAACAGAGTAGAACAGAACAGAACAGAACAGAGCAGAACAGAACAGAGAATAACAGAACAGAGTAGAACAGAACAGAGAATAACAGAACAGAGAATAACAGAACAGAGTAGAACAGAACAGAGAATAACAGAACAGAACAGAGAATAACAGAACAGAGAAAAACAGAACAGAACCGAATAGAACAGAACAGAACAGAGAATAACAGAACAGAGTAGAACAGAACAGAGAATAACAGAACAGAGAATAATAGAACAGAGTAGAACAGAACAGAGAATAACAGAACAGAACTGAGAATAACAGAACAGAGAAAAACAGAACAGAACCGAATAGAACAGAACAGAACAGAGAATAACAGAACAGAGTAGAACAGAACAGAGAATAACAGAACAGAGAATAACAGAACAGAGTAGAACAGAACAGAGAATAACAGAACAGAACAGAGAAGAACAGAACAGAGTAGAATAGAACAGAATAGAACAGAACAAAGCAGAATATAACAGAGTAGAACAGAGCAGAACAGAACATAGCAGAACAAACCAGAGTAGAACAGAACAAAGCAGAACATAACAGAGTAGAACAGAAAAGAGCAGAACAGAACAGAACAGAGTAGAACACAACAGAGTAGAACAGAACAGAGTAGAACAGAATAGAGAATAACAGAACAGAGAATAACAGAACAGAGTAGAACAAAACAGAACAGAGAATAACAGAACAGAGTAGAACAGATCAAAGAATAACTGAACAGAGTAGAACAGAACAGAGAATAACAGAACAGAGTAGAACAGAACAGAGAATAACAGAACAGAGTAGAACAAAACAGAACAGAGAATAACAGAACAGAGTAGAACAGAACAGAGAATAACAGAACAGAGTAGAACAAAACAGAACAGAGAATAACAGAACAGAGTAGAACAAAACAGAACAGAGATTAACAAAACAGAGTAGAACAGAACAGAGCAGAACAGAACAGAGTAGAACAGAACAGAGAAGATCAGAACATAGTACAGCAGAACAGAGTAGAACAGAACAGAGAATAACAGAACAGAGTAGAACAGAACAGAACAGAGCAGAACAGAGTAGAACAGAACGGAGTACAACAACACAGAGTAGAACAGAACAGAACAAAGAAAAACAGAACAGAGAATAACAGAACAGAGTAGAACAGAACAGAGAATAACAGAACAGAACAGAGAATAACAGAACAGAGAAAAACAGAACAGAGAATAACAGAACAGAGTAGAACAGAACAGAACAGAGAATAACAGAACAGAACAGAGAATAACAGAACAGAGAATAACAGAACAGAACCGAATAGAACAGAACAGAACAGATCAGAGAATAACAGAACAGAACAGAGAATAACAGAACCGAACAGAGAATAACAGAACAGAACAGAGAATAACAGAACAGAACAGAGAATAACAGAACAGAACCGAATAGAACAGAACAGAACAGAGTAGGGCCAGAGGCCTCTACACAGGGAGTTCTCATTAAGCCAAATGAGTCCATGCAGGACAGTGTTGTGGTATTGGTAGGAAACAGATGTAGCTGGGCACTAACATGCTGGATCCTCCTGACCAATCACTGTCTCTGTCTGTCCTTTCTCCCTGCTTCACTGGAGATGGGAGATATGTGCTGTTATCTAGTAATTAACACACTTACACAGGTGGTCCAAAAAAACCTTCCAAGCACCTTAACATGCTCAAACACACACAGGACGAGACCACACACACACACACACACACACACACACACACACACACACACACACACACACACAGTACACACACACACAGTACACACAGTACACACAATACACACAGTACACACACACAGTACACACAGACACACACACACACACACACACACACACACGCACACGTAGACAGTGTGCTAAGGCCCAGATGGCTCGGACACAATAGTGGTGGCAGGCAGCAGGCTGTGAGTGATTGATTTCATGCTTCACTGGCTCTGATACAGTCACCTCAGGAGGTGCCAGGCAACCAGCCAGCCAGCCAGCATGCCAGCCAGTCAGGGTATTGGAAGAGGACCAGCCAGCCAGCCAGCCAGTCAGACAGGGCTTTGGAAAAGGACCAGCCAGTCAGACAGGGCTTTGGAAGAGGACCAGCCAGCCAGCCAGCCAGTCAGGGCTTAAGAAGAGGACCAGCCAGCCAGCCAGACAGGGCTTTGGAAGAGGAACAGCCAGCCAGTCAGACAGGGCTTTGGAAGAGGACCAGCCAGCCAGCCTGCCAGCTAGAGAACCAGCCAGTCAGGGCTTAAGAAGAGGACCAGCCAGCCAGCCAGACAGGGCTTTGGAAGAGGACCAGCCAGCCAGTCAGACAGGGCTTTGGAAGAGGACCAGCCAGCCAGCCAGCCAGCCAGCCAGCCAGAGAACCAGCCACTCAGGGCTTAAGAAGAGGACCAGCCAGCCAGCCAGACAGGGCTTTGGAAGAGGACCAGCCAGCCAGTCAGACAGGGCTTTGGAAAAGGACCAGCCAGCCAGCCAGACAGGGCTTTGGAAGAGGACCAGCAAGTCAGACAGGGCTTTGGAAGAGGACCAGCCAGTCAGACAGCCAGAGAACCAGCCAGTCAGGGCTTAAGAAGAGACCAGACCAGCCAGCCAGACAGGGCTTTGGAAGAGGACCAGCCAGCCAGCCAGCCAGCCAGGGCTTTGGAAGAGGACCAGCCAGCCAGTCAGAGAGGGCTTTGGAAAAGGACCAGCCAGCCAGCCAGACAGGGCTTTGGAAGAGGACCAGCCAGCCATCCAGTCAGACAGGGCTTTGGAAAAGGACCAGCCAGCCAGTCAGACAGGGCTTTGGAAGAGGTGCAGCCAGCCAGTCAGACAGGTCTTTGGAAGATGACCAGCCAGCCAGTCAGCAAGTCAGTGAGGGCTTTAGAAGATGACCAGTCAGCCAGCCAGGGCTTTAGAAGAGGACCAGCCAGCCAGCCAGTAAGGGTTTTAGAAGAGGACCATGAGGACAGTCAGCCAGCCATTAGGGCTTTAGAAGAGGACCAGTCAGCCATTAGGGCTTTAGAAGAGGACCAGTCAGCCATTAGGGCTTTGGAAGAGGACCATGCAGACAGTCAGCCAGTCAGACAGGGCTTTGGAAGAGGTCCAGCCAGCCAGCCAGCCAGTCAGACAGAGTACCAGCCAGTCAGGGCTTAAGAAGAGGACCAGCCAGCCAGTCAGACAGGGCTTTGGAAGAGGACCAGCCAGCCAGTCAGCAAGTCAGACAGAGTACCAGCCAGTCAGGGCTTAAGAAGAGGACCAGCCAGCCAGCCAGTCAGGGCTTTAGAAGAGGACCAGTCCAGCCAGTCAGGGCTTTAGAAGAGGACCAGCCAGCCAGCCAGTCAGGGATATAGAAGAGGACCATGAGGACAGTCAGGGCTTTAGAAGAGGACCAGCCAGCCAGCCAGTCAGGGCTATAGAAGAGGACCAGCCAGCCATTAGGGCTTTAGAAGAGGACCAGTCAGCCATTAGGGCTTTAGAAGAGGACCAGTCAGCCATTAGGGCTTTAGAAGAGGACCAGCCAGCCATTAGGGCTTTAGAAGAGGACCAGTCAGCCATTAGGGCTTTAGAAGAGGACCAGTCAGCCATTAGGGCTTTAGAAGAGGACCAGTCAGCCATTAGGGCTTTAGAAGAGGACCAGTCAGCCATTAGGGCTTTAGAAGAGGACCAGTCAGCCATTAGGGCTTTAGAAGAGGACCAGCCAGCCATTAGGGCTTTAGAAGAGGACCAGTCAGCCATTAGGGCTTTAGAAGAGGACCAGTCAGCCATTAGGGCTTTAGAAGAGGACCAGCCAGCCATTAGGGCTTTAGAAGAGGACCAGTCAGCCATTAGGGCTTTAGAAGAGGACCAGTCAGCCATTAGGGCTTTACAAGAGGACCAGTCAGCCATTAGGGCTTTAGAAGAGGACCAGTCAGCCATTAGGGCTTTAGAAGAGGACCAGCCAGCCATTAGGGCTTTAGAAGAGGACCAGTCAGCCATTAGGGCTTTAGAAGAGGACCAGTCAGCCATTAGGGCTTTAGAAGAGGACCAGCCAGCCATTAGGGCTTTAGAAGAGGACCAGCCAGCCATTATGGCTTTAGAAGAGGACCAGTCAGCCAGTCAGGGCTTTAGAAGAGGACCAGTCAGCCATTAGGGCTTTAGAAGAGGACCAGCCAGCCATTAGGGCTTTAGAAGAGGACCAGCCAGCCATTAGGGCTTTAGAAGAGGACCAGTCAGCCAGTCAGGGCTTTAGAAGAGGACCAGTCAGCCATTAGGGCTTTAGAAGAGGACCATGCAGCCATCAGCCAGCAAGCCAGTCAGCCAGTCAGCCAGTAAGCCAGTCAGCCAGTTTGTGCTTTAGGAGAGGACCAGCCAGCCAGTAAGCCAGTCAGGCAATTTGTGCTTTAGGAGAGGACCAGCCAGCAAGACAGTCAGCCAGCTAGAGCTTTAGTAGAGCACTAGCCAGCCAGTCAGGGCTTAAGAAGAGGACCAGCCAGCCAGCCAAACAGGGCTTTTGGAAGAGGACCAGCCAGCCAGCCAGTCAGACAGGGCTTTGGAAAAGGACCAGCCAGCCAGACAGGGCTTTGGAAGAGGACCAGCCAGTCAGACAGGGCTTTGGAAGAGGACCAGCCAGCCAGCCAGAGAACCAGCCAGTCAGGGCTTAAGAAGAGGACCAGCCAGCCAGCCAGACAGGGCTTTGGATGAGGACCAGCCAGCCAGCCAGTCAGGGATTTAGAAGATGACCAGTCAGCCAGTCAGGGCTTTAGAAGAGGACCATGCAGACAGTCAGCCATTAGGGCTTTAGAAGAAGACCATGCAGACAGTCAGCCAGTAAGCCAGTCAGCCAGTAAGCCAGTCAGCCAGTTTGGGATTTAGGAGAGGACCTGTCAGCCAGTAAGCCAGTCAGCCAGTTAGGGATTTAGGAGAGGACCAGCCAGCCAGTAAGCCAGTCAGGCAGTTTGTGCTTTAGGAGAGGACCAGCCATCCAGTAAGCCAGTCAGGCAATTTGTGCTTTAGGAGAGGACCAGCCAGCCAGTAAGCCAGTCAGGCAATTTGTGCTTTAGGAGAGGACCAGCCAGCAAGACAGTCAGCCAGCTAGAGCTTTAGTAGAGCACTAGCCAGCCAGTGAGCCAGTTTGGGCAGTAGGTGATGATCAGCCAGCCAGTCAGCAAGCAAGGGCTTTAGGAGAGGACCAGCCACCCAGTCAGCCAGTCATCCATGCAGTCAGCCAGTCAGTCAGCCAGTCAGTCATCCATCCAGTCAACCAGTCAATCAGCCAGTCAGTTTGGGCCTTAGAAGAGGTCCAGCCAGGCAGTCAGCCAGTCAGTCAGCCAGTCAATCAGCCAGCCAGTCAGCCAGGCAGCCAGCCAGTCAGCCAGTCAGGGCTTTAGGAGAGGTCCAAGGTGTGGCCCAAATGGATCCCCTCAAAATATATTGGATCACCTCCATAACACACACTTCACACTCTCAGTGCTCAGGAACACTGGAGGTAGATATATTTTGCCATTGCCATTACAGAAGGGTTATTGTTCAGTCAATATGTCTCAGTGTATCGCTCTCCGTTTTTCAACGGGCCACGTCCACCGTGTCCGGGTGTGTCTGTACACGCCATTGGGCGCTTCTTGATTTTGCCTAACGCCACCAGACGTGTTCATGACATGCAGGTTAAAACCTCTTTGGGCTAGGGGGAAGTATTTTCAAGTCCGGATGAAAGCGTGCCCAGAGTAAACTGCCTGCTACACAGGCCCAGATGCTAGGATATGCATATTATTAGTAGATTTGGGATATAAAACACTCTGCAGTTTCTAAAACTGTTTGAATGATGTCTGTGAGAAAACTAAACTCATATGGCAGGCAAAAACCTGTCAAAAAATCTAACCAGGAAGTGGGAAATCTGAGATGTTTGTAGTTTTTCAATTCATTGCCTATCGAATATACAGTGTCTATGGGGTCATATTGCACTTTCTAAGGCATTCACTAGATGTCTTTAAGGCTTTCACAAGGTTCTAAACAGTCTTTAGAACCTTGTCCGATGCTTTTACTCAGAAGGGGGGAATGGGAGCTGAATGAGTCAGAGGTCTGCCAGAGTGGCATGAGCTGATCACACGCGCTCACGTGAGAGTTAGCTCTGTTCCATTGCATTTCTACAGACAAAGGAATTCTCCAGTTGGAACATTATTGAAGATTTATGATAAAAACATCCAAAAAATTGATTCTATACTTCGTTTGACATGTTTCTACGAACTGTAATGTGACTTTCGTCTGAACTTTCGCCTGGACTTGCCCGCGCTTCGTGAGTTTGGATTGTGAACGAAATGGTTGATCAAAATGGAGGTATTTGGACACAAATGATAGACTTTATTGAGCAAATCAAAAATATATTGTGGAACTGGGATTCCTGGGAGTGCATTCTGATGAAGATCATCAAAAGTAAGTGAATATTTATGATGCTATTTCTGACTTCTGTTGACTCCACAACATGGTGGATATAGCTTGTCTTTGTTTCTGGCGCTGTATGCAGATTATTGCATGGTGTGCTTGCCAAAGCACAGCCCCCTACCCCAAGAGGGATATCTTCAACCACCAACTTACCATCCTGAGACAAGGCCGAGGATAGCCCACAAAGATCTCCGCCACGGCACAACCCAAGGGGGGGGGGGCGCCAACCCAGACAGGAGGATCACATCAGTGACTCAACCCACTCAAGTGACGCACCCCTCCAAGTGACGCACCCCTCCTAGGGACGGTATGAAAGAGCCATCTTCATGAGGTGCGAGCATTTCATCCAGACAAAAACTTGAAAGGTTCCGTTACAGTCCTTTAGAAACATGCCAAACGATGTATGGAATCAATCGTTAGGATGTTTTTAACCTCTTGAACCTCAACAGGTTAATTAACATACAACATCAATAATGTTCCAACCAGAGAATTCCTTTGTCTTCAGAAAAGCACTGGAATGAGAGGTAACGCTGTCGGGAGCAGCGTTAAGGCTCTCTGCCAGACCACTGACTCAAAGAGGTCTCCTGATCCACTCCTTTATAGTAGAATGCTCAAACCAGTTTCTAAAGATGGTTGACATCTAGTGGAAGCCCTAGGAAGTGCAACCTCTTCCATATCTCAATGTGTGTATTCGGTAGAACAAGCTTTGAAAAACTACAAACCTCAGATGTCACACTTCCTGTTTGGATTTTTCTCTGGTTTTCGCCTACCATATGAGTTATGTTATACTCACAGACATAATTCAAACAGTTTTAGAAACACCAGAGTGTATTCTATCCATACTAATAATAATATGCATATATTAGCATCTGGGACAGAGTAGGAGGCAGTTCACTCTGGGCACGCTATTCATCCAAAAGTGAAAATGCTGCCACCTATCCCAAAAAGGTTAAACTTCTTATGGCTGCCATCCCGTTACCGGGATAATTGTCATCAACAACCGTTGAATTGCATAGCGCCATATTCAAATAATATCACTAAATATATTTATATTCATGAAATCACAAGTGCAATATAGCAAAACACAGTTTAGGCCTTTGTTAATCCGCCTATCGTGTCAGATTTTGAAAATATGCTTTACCAGCAACAGTGTTTGAAAACCAGTGTGTGAAAACCTACCAGCAACAGTGTGTGAAAAACGTACAAGAAAACATTTGACCTCTGTCGTTGCCAACAAAGGGTATATAACAAAGTATTGAGATAAACTTTTGTTATTGACCAAATACTTATTTTCCACCATAATTTGCAAATAAATTCATTAAAAATCCTACAATGTGATTTTCTGGAATTTTTTTTCTCATTTTGTCTGTCATAGTTGAAGTGTACCTATGATGAAAATTACATGCCTCTCATCTTTTTAAGTGGGAGAACTTGCACAATTGGTGGCTGACTAAATACCTTTTTGCCCCACTGTATTAGCAACTGAGACTGAGGAGCTGGCTGTTTACTCTGGGCACCTTTTCATCCAAGCTACTCAATACTGCCCCTGCAGCCATAAGAAGTTAATAGTCTTCATCACTTTGTTTCTTCCAACTCCTCTTCTTCTCTAGCCTCTTCTTCCATAGACACTTCTTCCAACTCCTCTTCTTCTCTATCCTCTTCTTCCATAGACAATTCTTCAAACACCTCTTCTTCTCTAGCCTCTTCTTCCATAGACACTTCTTCAAACACCTCTTCTTCTCTATCCTCTTCTTCCATAGACACTTCTTCAAACACCTCTTCTTCTCTAGACTCTTCTTCCATAGACTCTTCTTCAAACACCTCTTCTTCTCTAGACTCTTCTTCCATAGACTCTTCTTCAAACTCCTCTTCTTCTCTATCCTCTTCTTCCGTAGACACTTCTTCAAACACCTCTTCTTCTCTAGACTCTTCTGCCATAGACTCTTCTTCAAACTCTTCTTCTTCTCTAGCCTCTTCTTCCATAGACTCTTCTTCAAACAACTCTTCTTCTCTAGCCTCTTCTTCCATAGACACTTCTTCAAACACCTCTTCTTCTCTAGCCTCTTCTTCCTTAGACACTTCTTCAAACACCTCTTCTACCCTAGCCTCTTCTACCCTAGCCTCTTCTTGCCTCTTCTTGCCTAGCCTCTTCTTGCTTAGCCTCTTCTTGCCTAGCCTCTTCTTGCCTATTCTTGCCTCTTCTTTCACTAACATCTTCTACCCTACCCTCTTCTACCCTAGCCTATTCTACCCGAGCCTCTTCTACCCGAGCCTCTTCTACCCGAGCCTCTTCTACCCTAGTCTCTTCTACCCTAGCCTCTTCTACCCTAGCCTCTTCTACCCTAGCCTCTTCTACCCTAGCCTCTTCTACCCTAGCCTCTTCTATCCTAGGCCCTTTTACCTAGCCGCTTCTTCCAACTCATTTTCCTTCCTCTTCTACCCTCTTCTTCCCTAGCCTTTTCTACCCTAGTCTCTTCTACCCTCTTCTACCCTACCCTCTTCTACCCTAGTCACTTCTACCCTAGTCTCTTCTACCCTAGCCGCTTCTTCCATCTCATTTTCCTTCCTCTTCGACCCTCTTCTACCCTAGCCTCTTCTACCCTAGCCTCTTCTACCCTAGCCTCTTCTACCCTATCCACTTCTACCCTAGCCTCTTCTTCCCTAGCCTATTCTTCCCTAGACTCTTCTACCCTAGCCTCTTTTTCCCTAGCCGCTTCTTCCAACTAATTTCCCTTCCTCTTCTACCCTCTTCTTCCCTAGCCTCTTCTACCCTCGCCTCTTCTACCCTAGCCTCTTCTACCCTCTTCTACCCTAGCCTCTTCTAGCCTAGCCTATTCTACCCTCTTCTTCCCTAGCCTCTTCTACCCTCGCCTCTTCTTGCCTCTTCTTGCCCCTTCTTTCACTCTCATCTTCTTCCCTAGCTTCTTCTTCCCTAGTTTCTTCTTCCCTAGCATCTTCTGCCCTCTTCTTCCCTAGTTTCTTCTTCCCTAGCATCTTCTGCCCTCTTCTTCCCTACCCCTTTCTTCCCTAGTCTATTCTACCCACTCGTCTTCTTCCCTAGCATCTGCTGCCCTCTTCTTCCCTAGTCTCTTCTACCCACTCGTCTTCTTCACTAGCCTCTTCCCCCCAAGCATCTTCTTCTAGCCTCGTCTTCACTAGTCTTCTTCCCTAGCATATTCTACCCATTCCTCTTCTTCCCTAGCATCTTCTACCCATTCCTCTTCTTCCCGAGCCTCTTCTTTCCTAGCATCTTCTACCCACTCCTCTTCCTCCTCAGACTCCTCTTCCAACTCCTCTTCTTCCCTAGGCTCTTCTTCCCTAGCTTCTTCCAACTACTTTTCTTCACTAGCCTCTTCTTCCCACTCTTCTTCTTCACTAGCCTATTCTTCCAACTCTTCTTGTATAGCCTCTTCTTCAACTCCTCTTCTACCCACTCCTCATCTTCCCACTCCCCATCCTCCCACTATTCTTCTTGTATAGCCTCTTCTTCAACTCTCCTTTCTTCCCACTATTCTTCTTCCCACTCCTCATCTTCCCACTATTCTTCTTGTATAGCATCTTCTTCAACTCCTCTTCTACCCACTCCTCATCGTCCCACTATTCTTCTTCCCACTCCTCATCTTCCCACTATTCTTCTTGTATAGCCTCTTCTTCAACTCATCTTCTACCCTCTCCTCATCTTCCCACTATTCTTCTTGTATAGCATCTTCTTCAACTCCTCTTCTACCCACTCCTCATCTTCCCACCATTCTTCTTCCCACTCATTTTCTTTACTAGCCTCTTCTACCCACTCCTCTTCTTCACTAGCTTCATCTTCCCACTATTCTTCTTCCCACTCCTCTTCATCACTAGCCTCTTCTTACAGCTCTTCTTGTATAGCATCTTCTTCAACTCCTCTTCTTCCCACTCCTCATCTTCCCACTATTCTTCTTGTATAGCCTCTTCTTCAACTCCTCTTCTACCCTCTCCTCATCTTCCCACTATTCTTCTTGTATAGCCTCTTCTTCAACTCCTCATCTTCCCATTATTCTTCTTCCCACTCCTCTTCATCACTAGCCTCTTCTTACAACTCTTCTTGTATAGCCTCTTCTTCAACTCCTCTTCTACCCACTCCTCATCTTCCCACCATTCTTCTTCCCACTCATTTTCTTTACTAGCCTCTTCTACCCACTCCTCTTCTTCACTAGCTTCATCTTCCCACTATTCTTCTTCCCACTCCTCTTCATCACTAGCCTCTTCTTACAGCTCTTCTTGTATAGCCTCTTCTTCAACTCCTCTTCTACCCACTCCTCATCTTCCCACCATTCTTCTTCCCACTCCTCTTCATCACTAGCCTCTTCTTACAACTCTTCTTGTATAGCCTCTTCTTCAACTCCTCTTCTACCCACTCCTCATCTTCCCACCATTCTTCTTCCCACTCCTCTTCATCACTAGCCTCTTCTTACAACTCTTCTTGTATAGCCTCTTCTTCAACTCCTCTTCTACCCACTCCTCTTCTTCCCACTCCTCATCTTCCCACTATTCTTCTTCCCACTCCTCTTCATCACTAGCCTCTTCTTACAACTCTTCTTGTATAGCCTCTTCTTCAACTCCTCTTCTACCCACTCCTCTTCTTCCCACTCCTCCTCTTCCCACTCCTCTCCATCATATTCCTCTATTTCTCTAGTGTGTTCTAACCTAGTATTTTCCTCCCAATCTGCTTCTTCCCACTCCTCTTCTTCCATGACCTTCTCTTCCATAGCCTCTTATTGCCATTCCTCTTCTTCCCACTCCTCTTCCTCCATAGCGTCTGCTTTCCACACCTCTTCATCCCTAGCCTCTTCTTCCCTAGCCTCTTCTTTCCTAACCTCTTCTTTCCTAGCCTTTTCTACCCTAGCCTCTTCTACCCTAGCCTCTTCTACCCTAGCCTCTTCTACCCTAGCCTCTTCTTCCCTAGCCTCTTCTTCCCTAGCCTCTTCTACCCTAGCCTCTTCTACCCTAGCCTCTTCTACCCTAGCCTCTTCTTCCCTAGCCTCTTCTTCCCTAGCCTCTTCTTCCCACTCCGTTTCTTCTCCGCTGCTGCATTTAATTGCCAGTGTATTGCCAGTGTTTTTGAGGTTGAGTCCATTCTTACGCGTTTATGAAATTGTCTCGTCGAATTACAAATGTTACATTTATTTATGATTAAATTATGATTTGACTTGCCACCGTGCTCTGAGATTATTTATTTTTTCATTTGATTTGATTTTCCTAACTGTGCTCTCCAGCTATAATGGTGTCGATGTTCATACTCACATGTAATTCAGTTTGCAGTGGAACAGAGAGAGAGGAGAGGAGAGGAGATAGGAAAGGATAGAAGAGGAGAGAGAAGAGGGAGAGGAGAGGAGAGAAAGGAGATAGGAAAGGATAGAATAGGAGAGAAGAGGAGAGAGAAGAGAGATAGGAGAGGAGAGGAGAGTGTGTGTAACAGTATCACCTATACTCTAACACTCAGGGCAATAAAAACAAGAACAGTGTGTTGCAGGCAGCTCAATAATAAACTAAATGAGTGACAGACATATTGAGGAGTTAGAGCTGAGGTAAATTAACACCAACAGTTTAGAATGTTATAAAACAGGGATTAGATTGGGATTAGAGAGGGATTATACAGTGAGTAGACAGGGTTTAGACAGGGATTAGATAGGGATTAGATGTGGATTTCATAGGAATTAGACAGGGATTAGATATAGATTAGATAGGGATTATACATGGATTAGATAGGGATTAGATATACATTAAAAACAGGGGTAAAACATTTATTAGATACTGATTAGGGAAAGACATGGATAAAATAGGGATTACAGATGGGTTAGACAGGGATTATGCAGCGATTAGACAGGGAATAAACATGGATAAAATAGGGATTACAGATGGGTTAGACAGGGATTATGCAGCGATTAGACAGGGAATAGACATGGATAAAATAGGGATTACAGATTAGACAGGGATTATGCAGCGATTAGACAGGGAATAAACATGGATAAAATAGGGATTACAGATGGGTTAGACATGGATAAAATAGACAGGGAATACATGGATAAAATGGGATTACAGATGGGTTAGGGATTTATTGCAGGGAATAGACATGGATAAAATAGGGATTACAGATGGGTTAGAGGGATAAATTAGACAGGGAATAGACATGGATAAAATAGGGATTACATATGGATTAGACAGGGATTATGCAGCGATTAGACAGGGAATAGACATGGATAAAATAGGGATTACATATGGATTAGACAGGGATTAGACATGGATTAGATAGGGTTTAGAAAGGGATTAGACAGGGATTAGACATGGATTAAATAGGGTTTAGATTAAAGGGAATAACATGGAAATAGAGATTAAACAGGGATGACATGGATTAGAGAGGGTTTAGAAAGGGAATAAATACAAATAGAGATTAAACAGGGATGAGAGAGAGAGAGAGAAAGAAAGAGAGAGAGAGAGAGAGAGAGAGAGAGAGAAAGAGAGAGAGAGAGAGAGACGGATTTAAGAGATGGACAGAGAAACAAATGTATCATCTGAGCGCATTCCACTCCAAAACACACACACACATTTATATCTGTTTGGAGCCAGTCAGGGAGGAGAGGGGCTGGTGGCAGATGTAGAGGTGAGGGAGGGGCAGCGCTGTCCTGCCCGCCTGCGGAGATTGGCATGTGTTCTCCGCGGGCCTCCTGTGGACCTGGGGTCAAAGTACATAAAAGAGCTAAATCCTAAAGCCTCCACTCACCCCCTCAAACCCAACCCCCTTACATCCTCTCACCCCTTAAACCCAACCTTCCCCCTCACCTACCCTCCCTGCCCCCTTTCGCCCCCTCTCACCTCCTTCAAACCCCTCGAACAAGACCCCTCTCTATCGCCTCACCCAGACTCCTCTCATCCCCCTTGAACCCTGTCCTCTCCTCCACCTCGCCCCAGACCCCAGCCTCCTCTCATCCCCCTTGAACCCTGTCCTCTCCTCCACCTCGCCCCAGACCCCGCCTTAGACCCAAGCCTCCTCTCATCCCCCTTGAACCCTGTCCTCTCCTCCACCTCGTCCTCTCCTCCCCCAGACCCCAGCCTCCTCTCATCCCCCTTGAACCCTGTCCTCTCCTCCACCTCGCCCCAGACCCCAGCCTCCTCTCATCCCCCTTGAACCCTGTCCTCTCCTCCACCCCTTGAACCCTGCCTCCTTAGACCCAAGCCTCCTCTCATCCCCCTTGAACCCTGTCCTCTCCTCCACCTCGCCTTAGACCCAAGCCTCCTCTCATCCCCCTTGAACCCTGTCCTCTCATCCACCTCGCCCCAGACCCCAGCCTCCTCTCATCCACCTCACCCTCTCATCCACCCTGTCCTCTCCTCCACCTCGCCCCAGACCCCAGCCTCCTCTCATCCCCCTTGAACCCTGTCCTCTCATCCACCTCGCCCCAGACCCCAGCCTCCTCTCATCCCCCTTGAACCCTGTCCTCTCCTCCACCTCGCCTTAGACCCAAGCCTCCTCTCATCCCCCTTGAACCCTGTCCTCTCCTCCACCTCGCCCCAGACCCCAGACTTCTCTCATCCACCTCACCCTCTCATCCACCCATTCCTCTCATCCACCTCGCCCCTGACCCCAGACCCCGATCTCATCTGTCTACTCCCTGTGGCCATTCTGATATCAAAAAGACATGTCTGTCTGACTGTCTGTCCACCCCATAATATCTTCCTGGTTTTGGTCCTCCTCTCCTCCCCTCCCTTCTCCTTCCACCTCTCCTCTCCCAAAAACAAAACAGGTCCAATCATCCATGTGCCACAGTATGGGATCTCTTTGGGGTTCAAATCCTGTGGCTCCCCATATGCAAATATACAAATCCAGACACACACACACACACACATACTGGGTAATGAGAACCAGAGATGTGTTTCTCTGGGTCGTGGGTGGGGAGGGAGAAATCTATAACTGAATCTGAAATAAAGAGAGTTGCTGGACAAGGGTCCCAACGTAGGTTTAGAAGGTGGCAACATTTTTACGGGCAATAAAAACACGATGGACCTCGCTGGGCTGCGACGGGAAACTCATGATTTAATTAACAGCAGAGAGACAGCCAGCCAAGCAACTCTATGGTTGAGTCCAAAATAGCACCCTATCCCCATTATATGGAATAAGACATTACATTTGGGACACAGCTACGGAGTGGCTCAGCGGTCTAAAGCACTGCATCTCAGTTCAAGAGGCATCACTACAGTCCCTGGTTCAAATCCAGGCTGTATCACACCAGGCCATGATTGGGCGGTGAACAATTGGCCCAGCGTTGTCCGGGTTTGGCCGGGGTAGGCCGCCATTGTAAATAAGAATTTGTTCTTAACTGACTTGCCTAGTTAAATAAAATAAAAATATATAATATCCTGTTTATTTCTCCTCAATTAGAGCTGGTTCCAGACCTTACAGCTTGTTTTGCAAATCAGATCACAACTCTTCCTGCTTACAAGCAAAAACTCAAACAGGAAGTACTACTGACATGCTCAGTACTGAAGTGGTCAGATGAAGCAGATGCTAAGCTACAGGAAGGCTTTGATAGCACAGACTGGAATATGTTCTGGGATTCATCCGATAACATGGAGGAGTTCACTACATCAGTCCCCAGCTTCATTAATAAGTGCATTGATGACATTGTCCCCACAGGCAACATCCACACTAAAGGCTTAGAGCTGCCATGTTCAAGGAGCGGGGCAATTATAAGAAATCCCACTACCTCCGAAGAGCTATCAAACAGACAAAGTGTGAAGACAGGACAAAGATTGAATCCCCGACTTTGATGCTTGAGGGATTTGGCAGGTCTTGCAAACTATCAAAGGGAATCTCTGCCCTGTAGTTATGTGTTTATATGTATGCACCTTAGTTTAGGCACTAAAGCTCCAGCTCTATTACATCTATAAACAATCTCTATGAAATGCTTTGAAAAGACTGGTCATGGCTCACATCAACACCGTCATCCCAGACACCCTGAACACATTCACATACTGCCCCAACAGATCCACAGATGATGCAATCTCTGTTGCCCTCCACACTGCCCTCACCCACCTGGACAAGAGGAGCACCTATGTGTCGTGACTTGACTTTGAAATGAATCTGAAGATGGTTATTTATCTAATTAACTATGTTTAATTGTTACCTGATTAAAATAATAAGTTAACAATTAACTCATTAGCTTCCGGGGAACCACGAGAGCAGTTCTTTGAAGAGTTACCATCTCCCCAAATAAACTCTAAAGTCTTTACATCTATAAACAGTCAACTTGTTCATCAACTTGTTAATCATAACCTCATATCATCATTCTGAACAGTTGAAACCTCCATCTGCAAAAACCCGAGCCGTACTTACGGTTCAGTGCTACACAAATTGGTTTAACCTTTTTGGGGATAGGGGTGAACTGCCTCCTACTCTGTCCCAGATGCTAATATATGCATAGTATTATTAGTATTGGATAGAAAACACTCTGAAGTTTCTAAAACTGTTTGGATGATGTCTGTGAGTATAACAGAACAGGAAACAACTACCCATATGGTAGGCGAAAACCTGAGAAAAATCCAACCAGGAAGTGGGACATCTGAGGTTTGTAGTTTTTCAAAGCTTGGCCTACCGAATACACATGGCAATATGGATGAGGTTGCACTTCCTATGGCTTCCACTAGATGTCAACCATCTTTAGAAACTTGAATGAAGATTCTACTATAAAGGAGGGGCTCATGAGTTTGCTCAAAAGGGGCGGGTCCAGCAGGCTGACATGCTCTCTGACCTCACTCAGGGGCGTGACTTGTCACTGTGCATAGTCTGTGGAAAACAATTATCTCTTATAGCTTCTCAAATCACATCCCTCTCTTAACAAAAACACTTTTATCATTTTTCATATTTCATGCCCAAAGCAAAGGTCGCAGTTGTAAATTAGAACCTGTTCTCTACTGGCCTAACTGGTTAAATAAAGTTGAAAAATATATATTTTTATATAAAAAAATAGTATGGAAACTTCATGCATGTAGTGTGTACACTTTCCAAGTTATTATTATTATTATTGTTATTATTTATTTTCTAACATTGTAACGATTCTTCGTCCTCGTCTGATGAGGAAAATGAAGGATCAGACCAAAATGCAGCGTGGTACATGTCCATGTTAATCTGAACACAAAATAACAAAGGTGAAACAACGAAAAAACAAAACAGTCCTATCAGA
Source organism: Oncorhynchus masou masou (assembly GCF_036934945.1). NCBI lineage: Eukaryota > Metazoa > Chordata > Actinopteri > Salmoniformes > Salmonidae > Oncorhynchus > Oncorhynchus masou. Next base: position 1,146,897 of record NC_088239.1, on the reverse strand, counting down.
TGACAAAACACAAAACAGGAAACAATTACCCACAAACACAGGTGGGAACAGGCTACTTAAGTATGGTTCTCATTCAGAGACAATGATAGACAGCAGACTCTGATTGGGAACCATAACAGGCCAAACACAGAAATACAAAACATAGAAAAAAAACATAGAATGCCCACCCCAACTCACACCAAACCAAAAGTAGAGACATAAAAACAGGAACTAAGGTTAGAATGTGTCAAACATTTTGAATGATATTAGAAAAATAACAAACAAATTATATTAGTGCCCTTTAGGTCACCTCTGACCATTCCCCACGTTCAATTTGGTGAATGTTGCAGAGGGAGACCTGAATCTTCTCCCCTTGATTTACAACAGGGCATGAGGTGTTAACCCCCCCCCCTCTAGGGTGAGAGGGGGTCTGATTGAAGTTATTCATTGCAAACCTTATCTGACATATTTGGATTCTTGTGGACAGTCAAGAAAGCTGTTTGATGTCAGAAGGTGAATTCACCAATTTGTAAGTCGCTCTGGATAAGAGCGTCTGCTAAATGACTTAAATGTAAATGTAAATGTCGACTACAGCTCAGCATTCAACACCATGATGCCCCACAAGCTCAGGACCCTGGGACTAAACCTGTAATTGGATCCTGGTCTTCCTGATGGGCTGATGGTGAATAACATCCGGCACGCTGACCCTCAACGTGTTTAGTCCACTTCCTGTTTGTCATGACTGTGTGGCTTCCTGTTTACTCATGACTGTGTGTTTACTCATGACTGTGTGGCTTCCTGTTTTTGACTGTGTGGCTTCCTGTTCGTGACTGTGTGGCTTCCTGTTTACTCGTGACTGTGTGGCTTCCTGTTTACTCGTGACTGTGTGGCTTCCTGTTTACTCGTGACTGTGTGGCTTCCTGTTTACTCATGACTGTGTGGCTTCCTGTTTACTCATGACTGTGTGGCTTCCTGTTTACTCATGACTGTGTGGCTTCCTGTTTACTCGTGACTGTGTGGCTTCCTGTTTACTCATGACTGTGTGGCTTCCTGTTTACTCATGACTGTGTGGCTTCCTGTTTACTCATGACTGTGTGGCTTCCTGTTTACTCATGACTGTGTGGCTTCCTGTTTACTCATGACTGTGTGGCTGCGCGCGACCACACCACCATCATTTATTTTCCTGACGACACAACGGTGGCAGGCCTGATCACCGACAACGAAGAGATAGCCTATAAGGAGGAGGTCAGAGACCTGGCAGTGTGGTGCCAGGACAACAACCTCTCCCTCAACGTCAGCAAGATAAAGGAGCTGATTGTGGACGACAGGACAAAGAGGGGCGAGCACGTCCCAATTCACATCGACGGGGCTGTAGTGGAGCGGGTCGAGAGCTTCACGTTCCTTGGTGTCCACATCACTAAGGAATTAACATTGTCCACAGAAACCAACACGGTTGTGAAGAGGCACCACTTCCCACACAGGAGGCTGTGTAGATTTGGCACCGACCCTCAGATGTTCAGCTTGACCGGCTGCATTAGCTACAGTACAGCAACTGCAAGACGCTCGACAGCTTGGCCCTACAGAGGTTATTAAGTACGTCGGACAATCTCCCTGCAATCCCAGACCTCAATTCCAGGCATGTTTTTAGAAGCACTAAAGAATTGTCAAACCCAAGCCATAGACGGTTCTCTCTACTAACGCATGGTAAGCGGTACCAACCACCAAGTCTGGAAACAACAGGACCATGAACAGCTTCTGTCCCCAAGCCATAAGAATGCTAAACAAGACAGTTAAAAAGCTAATCAACGGCTACCTGTATTTATCCTTTTTTACCTAACAATCTTGTAATGACTCAAAGCCCACACACCGGTCTTAACCCACACACTGGACTCTACACACACACTGGACTCTACACACACACTGACTGGACTCTACACACACACTGGACTCTACCCACACACACTGGACTCTACACACACACTGGACTCTACACACACACTGGACTCTACACACACACTGGACTCTACAAAAACACTGGACTCTACACAAACACTGGACTCTAACCACACACCAGACTCTAACCACACACCAGACTCTAACCACACACCAGACTCTAACCACACACCAGACTCTAACCACACACCAGACTCTAAACACACACCAGACTCTAACCACACACCAGACTCTAACCACACACCGATCTCAATACAGACACTGGAATCTACACACATGAGACTCTACCCACACACTGGAATCTACACACACACTGGACTCTACACACACTGGACTCTACACACACACTGAACTCTACACACACACTGAACTCTACCCACACACTGGAGTACATACGCATTGGACTCTACCCACACACTGACTGGACTCTACCCCCACACACACTGAACTCTACACACACACTGAACTCTACCCACACACTGGAGTACATACACATTGGACTCTACCCACACACTGACTGGACTCTACCCACACACTGGACTCTACCCACACACTGACCGGACTCTACCCACACACTGACCGGACTCTACCCACACACTGACCGGACTCTACCCACACACTGACCGGACTCTACACACACACTGACTGGACTCTACACACACACTGGACTCTACACACACACTGGACTCTACACACACACTGAACTCTACACACACACTGACTGGACTCTACCCACACACTGACCGGACTCTACACACACACTGACGGGACTCTACACACACACTGGACTCTACACACACACTGGACTCTACACACACACTGAACTCTACACACACACTGAACTCTACACACACACTGACTGGACTCTACACACACACTGACTGGACTCTACACACACACTGGACTCTACACACACACTGGACTCTACACACACACTGAACTCTACACACACACTGAACTCTACATACACACTGAACTCTACACACACACTGAACTCTACACACACACTGAACTCTACCCACACACGAGTACATACACATTGGACTCTACCCACACACTGGACTCTACCCACACACTGACTGGACTCTACCCACACTGACGGGACTCTACCCAAACACTGACTGGACTCTACCCACACACTGACTGGACTCTACCCACACACTGACTGGACTCTACCCACACACTGACTGGACTCTACCCACACACTGACTGGACTCTACCCACACACTGACTGACTGGACTCTACCCACACACTGACTGGACTCTACCCACACTGACTGGACTCTACCCACACACTGACTGGACTCTACCCACACACTAACTGGACTCTACCCACACACTGACTGGACTCTACCCACACACTGACTGGACTCTACCCACACACTGACTGGACTCTACCCACACACTGACTGGACTCTACCCACACACTGACTGGACTCTACCCACACACTGACTGGACTCTACCCACACACTGACTGGACTCTACCCGCATAATGACTGGACTCTACCCACACACTGACTGGACTCTACCCACACACTGACTGGACTCTACCCACACACTGACCGGACTCTACCCACACACTGACTGGACTCTACACACACCACTCTACCCACACACTGGAATCTACATACACTTTGGACTCTACACACATTGGACTCTACATACACTTTGGACTCTACCCTAAACACTGGACGCTACCCACACACTGGAGTCTACCCTAAACACTTGACTCTACCCTAAACACTTGACTCTCCCCAAAATACTGGACTCTCCCCAAAATACTGGACTCTCCCCAAAATACTGGACTCGACCCACACACTGGACTCTACCCAAACATTTACATTGACACCCCATCACACACACTTCAGGCATCTACCACACACACACACACACACACACACACACACACACACACACACACACACACACACACACACACTGTCACACTCACCACAGAAGCTGCTGATACTGTCAATGATCTGTCCTGTTGCCTAGCGACTTCAATCCTACCTTTATATTCATAGCTATATGTGCAACCCTATATGTGCATAGCTGCCAATTACCTTCAACCCTATATGTGCATAGCTGCCAATTACCTTCAACCCTATATGTGCATAGCTGCCAATTACCTTCAACCCTATATGTGCATAGCTACCAATTACCTTCAACCCTACCTATATGTGCATAGCTACCAATTGCCTTCAACCATACCTATATGTGCATAGCACACAAATTGCCTTCACCCTACCTATATGTGCATAGCTACCACAATTGCCTTCGACTCTACCTATATGTGCATAGCTACCACAGTTTCCTTAAACCCTACCTATATGTGCATAGCTACCAATTACCTTCACACCTATATGTGCATAGCTACCAATTAGCTTCAACCCTATATGTGCATATCTACCAATTACCTTCAACCCTACCTATATGTGCATAGCTACAAATTGCCTTCACCCTACCTATACGTGCATAGCTACAATAATTGCCTTCGACCCTACCTATATGTGCATAGCTACAAATTGCCTTCACCCTACCTATATGTGCATAGCTACCAATTACCTTCAACCCTACCTATATGTGCATAGCTATCAATGACCTTCAACCCTACCTATATGTGCATAGCTACCAAATACCTTCAACCCATATGGTACTTTCTGTATATAGTCATGTTATTACCTGGTACTTCCTGCATATAGTCATGTTATTACCTGGTACTCCCTGTATGTTATTACCTGGTACTCCCTGTATATAGCCATGTTATTACCTGGTACTTCCTGCATATAGTCATGTTGACTGGTACTTCCTGTATATAACCATGTTATTACCTGGTACTCCCTGTATATAGTCATGTTATTACCTGGTATTCACTGTATATTACCATGTTATTACCTGGTACTCCCTATATATAGCCATGTTATTACCTCCCTGTATATAACCATGTTATTACCTGGTACTCCCTGTATATAGCCATGTTATTACCTGGTACTCCCTGTATGTAGCCATGTTATTACCTGGTACTCCCTGTATATAACCATGTTATTACCTGGTACTCCCTGTATATAGCCATGTTATTACCTGGTACTCCTGTATATAGCCATGTTATTACTGGTACTCCCTGTATATAACCATGTTATTGGACTCCCTGTATATAACCATGTTATTACCTGGTACTCCTGTATATAGCCATGTTATTACCTGGTACTCCCTGTATGTAGCCATGTTATTACCTGGTACTCCCTGTATATAACCATGTTATTACCTGGTACTCCCTGTATATAACCATGTTATTACCTCCTGTATATAACCATGTTATTACCTGTACTCCCTGTATATAACCATGTTATTACCTGGTACTCCATGTATATTGCCATGTTATTACCTGGTACTCCTGTATATAACCATGTTATTACCTGGTACTCCCTGTATATAACCATGTTATTACCTCCCTGTATATAACCATGTTATTACCTGGTACTCCCTGTATATAGCCATGTTATTACCTGGTACCCTGTATATAGCCATGTTATTACCTGGTACTCCCTGTATATAGCCATGTTATTGCCTGGTACTTCCTGTATATAACCATGTTATTACCTGGTACTTCCTGTATATAACCATGTTATTACCTGGTACTTCCTGTATATAACCATGTTATTACCTGGTACTTCCTGTATATAACCATGTTATTACCTCCCTGTATATAGCCATGTTATTACCTCCCTGTATATAACCATGTTATTACCTGATACTTCCTGTATATAACCATGTTATTACCTCCCTGTATATAGCCATGTTATTACCTCCCTGTATATAACCATGTTATTACCTGGTACTTCCTGTATATAACCATGTTATTACCTCCCTGTATATAACCATGTTATTACCTCCCTGTATATAGCCATGTTATTACCTCCCTGTATATAACCATGTTATTACCTGGTACTTCCTGTATATAACCATGTTATTACCTGGTACTTCCTGTATATAACCATGTTATTACCTGGTACTCCCTGTATATAACCATGTTATTACCTGGTACTCCCTGTATATAGCCATGTTATTACCTGGTACTCCCTGTATATAACCATGTTATTACCTGGTACTCCCTGTATATAGCCATGTTATTACCTGGTACTCCCTGTATATAACCATGTTATTACCTGGTACTCCCTGTATATAACCATGTTATTACCTCCCTGTATATAACCATGTTATTACCTGGTACTTCCTGTATATAACCATGTTATTACCTGGTACTCCCTGTATATAACCATGTTATTACCTGGTACTCCCTGTATATAACCATGTTATTACCTCCCTGTATATAGCCATGTTATTACCTGGTACTCCCTGTATATAGCCATGTTATTACCTCACTGTATATAACCATGTTATTACCTGGTACTCCCTGTATATAACCATGTTATTGGACTCCCTGTATATAACCATGTTATTACCTGGTACTCCCTGTATGTAGCCATGTTATTACCTGGTACTCCCTGTATATAGCCATGTTATTACCTCCTGTATATAACCATGTTATTACCTGGTACTTCCTGTATATAACCATGTTATTACCTGGTACTTCCTGTATATAACCATGTTATTACCTCCCTGTATATAACCATGTTATTACCTGGTACTCCCTGTATATAGCCATGTTATTACCTGCTACTCCCTGTATATAACCATGTTATTACCTGGTACTTCCTGTATATAACCATGTTATTACCTGGTACTTCCTGTATATAACCATGTTATTACCTGGTACTCCCTGTATATAACCATACTATTACCTGGTACTCCCTGTATATAGCCATGTTATTACCTGGTACTTCCTGTATATAACCATGTTATTACCTGGTACTTCCTGTATATAACCATGTTATTACCTGGTACTCCCTGTATATAACCATGTTATTACCTGGTACTCCCTGTATATAGCCATGTTATTACCTGGTACTCCCTGTATATAACCATGTTATTACCTGGTACTCCCTGTATATAATCATGTTATTACCTCCCTGTATATAACCATGTTATTACCTGGTACTTCCTGTATATAACCATGTTATTACCTGGTACTCCCTGTATATAACCATGTTATTACCTGGTACTCCCTGTATATAACCATGTTATTACCTCCCTGTATATAGCCATGTTATTACCTGGTACTCCCTGTATATAGCCATGTTATTACCTCCCTGTATATAACCATGTTATTACCTGGTACTCCCTGTATATAACCATGTTATTACCTCCCTGTATATAACCATGTTATTACCTGGTACTCCCTGTATGTAGCCATGTTATTACCTGGTATTCACTGTATATTACCATGTTATTACCTGGTACTCCCTATATATAACCATGTTATTACCTCCCTGTATATATCCATGTTATTACCTGGTACTCCCTGTATATAACCATTTTATTACCTGGTACTCCCTGTATATAACCATGTTATTACCTCCCTGTATATAGCCATGTTATTACCTCCCTGTATATAACCATGTTATTACCTGGTACTCCCTGTATATTACCATGTTATTACCTCCCTGTATATAACCATGTTATTACCTGGTACTTCCTGTATATAACCATGTTATTACCTGGTACTCCCTGTATATAACCATGTTATTACCTGGTACTCCCTGTATATAACCATGTTATTACCTCCCTGTATATAGCCATGTTATTACCTGGTACTCCCTGTATATAGCCATGTTATTACCTCACTGTATATAACCATGTTATTACCTGGTACTCCCTGTATATAACCATGTTATTACCTCCCTGTATATAACCATGTTATTACCTGGTACTCCCTGTATGTAGCCATGTTATTACCTGGTACTCCTGTATAGCCATGTTATTACCTCCCTGTATATAACCATGTTATTACCTGGTACTTCCTGTATATAACCATGTTATTACCTGGTACTTCCTGTATATAACCATGTTATTACCTCCTGTATATAACCATGTTATTACCTGGTACTCCCTGTATATAGCCATGTTATTACCTGCTACTCCCTGTATATAACCATGTTATTACCTGGTACTTCCTGTATATAACCATGTTATTACCTGGTACTTCCTGTATATAACCATGTTATTACCTGGTACTCCCTGTATATAACCATACTATTACCTGGTACTCCCTGTATATAGCCATGTTATTACCTGGTACTTCCTGTATATAACCATGTTATTACCTGGTACTTCCTGTATATAACCATGTTATTACCTGGTACTCCCTGTATATAACCATGTTATTACCTGGTACTCCTGTATATAGCCATGTTATTACCTGGTACTCCCTGTATATAACCATGTTATTACCTGGTACTCCCTGTATATAATCATGTTATTACCTCCCTGTATATAACCATGTTATTACCTGGTACTTCCTGTATATAACCATGTTATTACCTGGTACTCCCTGTATATAACCATGTTATTACCTGGTACTCCCTGTATATAACCATGTTATTACCTCCCTGTATATAGCCATGTTATTACCTGGTACTCCCTGTATATAGCCATGTTATTACCTCCCTGTATATAACCATGTTATTACCTGGTACTCCCTGTATATGACCATGTTATTACCTCCCTGTATATAACCATGTTATTACCTGGTACTCCCTGTATGTAGCCATGTTATTACCTGGTATTCACTGTATATTACCATGTTATTACCTGGTACTCCCTATATATAACCATGTTATTACCTCCCTGTATATATCCATGTTATTACCTGGTACTCCCTGTATATAACCATTTTATTACCTGGTACTCCCTGTATATAACCATGTTATTACCTCCCTGTATATAGCCATGTTATTACCTCCTGTATATAACCATGTTATTACCTGGTACTCCCTGTATATAACCATGTTATTACCTCCCTGTATATAACCATGTTATTACCTGGTACTTCCTGTATATAACCATGTTATTACCTCCCTGTATATAACCATGTTATTACCTGGTACTTCCTGTATATAACCATGTTATTACCTGGTACTTCCTGTATATAACCATGTTATTACCTCCCTGTATATAACCATGTTATTACCTGGTACTCCTGTATATAGCCATGTTATTACCTGCTACTCCTGTATATAACCATGTTATTACCTGGTACTTCCTGTATATAGCCATGTTATTACCTGGTACTTCATGTATATAACCATGTTATTACCTGGTACTTCCTGTATATAACCATGTTATTACCTGGTACTCCTGTATATAACCATACTATTACCTGGTACTCCTGTATATAGCCATGTTATTACCTGGTACTTCCTGTATATTACCATGTTATTACCTGGTACTCCCTGTATATAACCATGTTATTACCTGGTACTCTCCTGTATATAGCCATGTTATTACCTGGTACTCCTGTATATAACCATGTTATTACCTGGTACTCCCTGTATATAACCATGTTATTACCTCCCTGTATATAGCCATGTTATTACCTGGTACTCCCTGTATATAGCCATGTTATTACCTCCCTGTATATAACCATGTTATTACCTGGTACTCCCTGTATATAACCATGTTATTACCTCCCTGTATATAATCATGTTATTACCTGGTACTCCCTGTATGTAGCCATGTTATTACCTGGTACTCCCTGTATATAGCCATGTTATTACCTGGTATTCACTGTATATTACCATGTTATTACCTGGTACTCCCTATATATAACCATGTTATTACCTCCCTGTATATATCCATGTTATTACCTGGTACTCCCTGTATATAACCATTTTATTACCTGGTACTCCCTGTATATAACCATGTTATTACCTCCCTGTATATAGCCATGTTATTACCTCCCTGTATATAACCATGTTATTACCTGGTACTCCCTGTATATAACCATGTTATTACCTCCCTGTATATAGCCATGTTATTACCTCCCTGTATATAACCATGTTATTACCTGATACTTCCTGTATATAACCATGTTATTACCTCCCTGTATATAGCCATGTTATTACCTCCCTGTATATAACCATGTTATTACCTGGTACTTCCTGTATATAACCATGTTATTACCTCCCTGTATATAACCATGTTATTACCTCCCTGTATATAGCCATGTTATTACCTCCCTGTATATAACCATGTTATTACCTGGTACTTCCTGTATATTCATGTTATTACCTGGTACTTCCTGTATATAACCATGTTATTACCTCCCTGTATATAACCATGTTATTACCTGGTACTTCCTGTATATAGCCATGTTATTACCTGGTACTCCCTGTATATAACCATACTATTACCTGGTACTCCCTGTATATAGCCATGTTATTACCTGGTACTTCCTGTATATAACCATGTTATTACCTGGTACTTCCTGTATATAACCATGTTATTACCTTGTACTCCCTGTATATAACCATGTTATTACCTGGTACTCCTGTATATAGCCATGTTATTACCTGGTACTCCCTGTATATAACCATGTTATTACCTGGTACTCCTGTATATAGCCATGTTATTACCTGGTACTCCTGTATATAACCATGTTATTACCTGGTACTCCCTGTATATAGCCATGTTATTACCTGGTACTCCTGTATATAACCATGTTATTACCTGGTACTTCCTGTATATAGCCATGTTATTACCTGGTACTCCCTGTATATA